>NC_138296.1:21810000-21917500 GCF_965601325.2 Salmo salar | reverse complement strand
TGCGTGTGTGTGTGTGGGGCGTGTGTGTGTGTGTGTGGGGGGGGGGGGGGGGGGACACCTCTCTCGCTGTTAATAAACCGTTACCAGTAAAATGGGAGATGAAAACCCCATGTTCTGGAGTTTTGGTTTCAGAGGGACAGCTCTGCAGAGGTGCAACCAAAGCCATGGCCTCCCTCACACACATGGGTACACCTCTACCCTAACACTTCTCCCCTCTACCCTCCCTCTACTTGCCCTCTACTCCCTGTATCCCTCTATCCCCCTCTAACCTCCCTCTACCCCCTTTACAATGCCCTCTACCCCCCTCTATCCCCCTCAAACCTCCCTCTACCCCCTCTACTCCCTCTAACCTCCCACTACCCCCCTCTAATCCCTCTACTCCCTCTATCCCTCTATCCCCCTCTACCCCATCTACTCGCCCTCTACCCCCTCTATCCCCCTCTAACCTCCCTCTACCCCCTCCTCTCCCTCTACCCCATCTACCCTCTCTACACCCTCTATCTCCCTCTAACCTCCCTCTGTCCTTCTCTACCCCCCTCCACCCCCTCTAACCTCCCTCTTCTCCCTCTAACCTCCCTCTACCCCTCTAACCTCCCCCTATCCCTCTATCCCCCTCTACCTCCCTCTAGCCCATCTACTCGCCCTCTACCCCCTCTACTCGCTCTATCCCCCTCTAACCTCCCTCTACCCCCTCTACTCCCTCTATCCCCCTCTAACCTCCCTCTACCCCTCTCAACCTCCCTCTACCCCTCTCAACCCCCCTCTACTCCCTCTATCCACCTCTAACCTCCTTCTACCCCCTCTACTCCCTCTATCCCTCTATCCCCCTCTAACCTCCCTCTACCCCCTCTATCCCTCTATCCCCCTCTAACCTCCCTCTACCCCATCTACTCCCTCTATCCCCCTCGAACCTCCCTCTACCCCTCTCTACCTCCCTCTACCCCTCTCTACTTCCCTCTACCCCCTCTACTCCCTCTATCCCCCTCTAACCTCCCTCTACCCCATCTACTCCCTCTATCCCCCTCGAACCTCCCTCTACCCCTCTCTACCTCCCTCTACCCCTCTCTACTTCCCTCTACCCCCTCTACTCCCTCTATCCCCCTCTAACCTCCCTCTACCCCTCTCTACCTCCCTCTACCCCTCTCTACTTCCCTCTACCCCCTCTACTCCCTCTATCCCCCTCTAACCTCCCTCTACCCCTCTCTACCTCCCTCTATCCCTCTCTACTTCCCTCTACCCCTCTACTCCCTCTATCCCCCTCTAACCTCCCTCTACCCCCCCCCACCTCCCTGTACCCCTCAGTCCCCAATCAGGCAGGGTCACTCTAATCCACTCTATACATAAACGCTGTTCTGTAATGATAGCCGTGAGGCAGGGACAACACACACACACACACACACACACACACACACACACACACACACTGCTCTACCCAAAGCTGTTTTTACAGGAGCTAAATACCTTAAATACATAATTAGCAGGGTCATTTCGGTGGGCCCCCCAAAAGAGACCGAGCATGTCAGCATGAGGGGGCCGGAGGGAGGCAGGAGGGCAGTAGGGGGACGGGAGGACAAAGACGCACATTCATGACCGTGGCCCCGACAAACTGGCCACCTCCATCTTCACAGAGGAACCTCTGCCTGTGTTTCCTCAAAACTAGAGGCCGCAGGTTTGAACAACTTAAAAAAGAAAGAGAGAGCGGGGGATGGATGGATGAAGGGAGGGAGGGAGGGAGGTTAGTTATAGGGTCTGTAATTTGGGGAAGGAAATTGTCAAGGCCAACTAGAGGGGTCGGGCTGAGAGCTATCTGTGGTTGTCAGTCAAATCCCACCGCTGCCACCAGTGAGCATCTAAACCTCATGACTATGTATTTCCATCCATCAGGGACCTTCTGTAACAAGTGTCTCAGAGTAGGAGTGTTGATCTAGAACCAGGTCCCCCATGTCCATATGATCCTAGATCAGCACTCCTACTGTGATACAATTTATGAATACGGCCTTGATATCAGTCAAACAATTATCATATCGCTATATAATACCACACTGGTCAACTGTAATACAAGGGTCTGTATTCACAAAAAATCTCAAAGTAGGAATGGTGAGGTTCGGCTTAAAGATCATAATGAATAAGATTATATGGTCAGCAGGGTACCTGATCCTAGATCCTACTCCGAGATACAGTACTTTTTGAATACAGGCCATGAGCAAGAGGGACATCTTACAACAATGCCCAGTGCGTCAATCAATGTAGGTCTTTGAAAGAGAGGCAAGGCTGCATTCTACAGAACTGAGAGAGAGAAAGAGAGAGAGAGGTGGAGATTGAGAGGGAGAGAGAGAAGGGGGAGATAGAAAGAGAGAGAGAGAGAGAGAAGGGGGAGATAGAGAAAGAGAAAGAGAGAAAGAAGGGGGATATAGAGAGAGAAGGGGGAGAGAGAGACAGAGAGAATGGGGGAGATAGAGAGAGAGAAGGGGAGATGGAGAGAGAGACGAGAGAGAGAGAGAGAGAGAGAGAGAGAGAGAGAGAGAGGGGAGATAGAGGAGGGAGAGAGAGAGAGAGGGAAAGAGTGGGAGAAGGGATAATGAATTATTTACAATGCATTCAACAACTTCCACTTTGTCTCAACCCCTCCCCCCTCCCCTGACCTCTGACCCATGAACCCTGACCCATCCATTGTCGGCCAGTCAGATGACAGCTTGCGTTCCACAAGAGGCAGACATTCCAACGGTCCGTGTTCACACCGGGAGGGAGACCTCCTTGGTATTGTTGATCACCACAAAAACCCATACACACACACACACACACACACACACACACACACACACACACACACACACACACACACACACACAGACACACACAAACACGCACACATATATACACACAGTGACAAGCGCACACATACACAAACAGCCATCAGCACCCCTCTTCACACCTTGTCAGCTCCCAGCCCCATTCTGGCATTGTTTATGAAACCATGTCCACTTAGTGACTCCAGTCTGGTTCCATCCCTCCAAATACTGCACCATGCACCAACATCCTGAGTCCACTTTAGGCTTTTCTCCTGTATCTCCCATTGTGTGTGTGTGTGTGTGTGTGTGTGTGTGTGTGTGTGTGTGTGTGTGTGTGTGTGTGTGAGAGAGAGAGTGTGTGTGTCTCTTTCTCCTCTCTCCCTCTGGCACATTTCTCTCCTCTTTTCTCTCCTGCTTCTTGAACTCTTGATACACCACATGACCAAAAGTATATGGACACCAGCTCGTGGAACATTCCATGGAGTTGGTCCCCCCTTTGCTGCTATAACAGCCTCCACTCTTCTGGGAAGGCTTTCCACTAGATGTTGGAACATTGCTGCGGGGACTTGCTTCCATTCAGCCACAAGAGCATTAGTGAGGTCGCGCTCTGATGTTGGGCGATTAGGCCTGGCTCGCAGTCGGTGTTCCAATTAATCCCAAACGTCTTCAATGGGGTTGAGGTCAGGGCTCTGTGCAGGCCAGTCAAGTTCTTCCGCACCGATCTCCACAAACCATTTCTGTATAGACCTCGCTTTGTGCACGGCGGCATTGTCATGCTGAACAGGAATGGGCCTTCCCAAACTATTGCATCAAAGTTGGAAACACAGAATTGTCTAGAATGTCATTGTATGCTGTAGCATTAAGATTTCCATTCACTGGAACTAAGGGGCCTAGCCCAAACCATGAAAAACAGCCCCAGACCATTATTCCTCCTCCACCAAACTTTACAGTTGGCACTATGCATAAGGGCAGGTAGTGTTCTCCTGGCATCTGTTAAACCCAGATTCGTCTGTTGGACTGCCAGATGGTGAAGCGTGAACACGTTTCCACTGCTCCAGTCCAATGGCGGCGAGCTTTAAACCACTCCAGCCGATGCTTGCACATTGCACATGGTGATCTTAGGCTTGTGAGCAGCTGCTCGGCCATGGAAACCCATTTCATGAAGCTCCCGACGAACAGTTCTTGTGCTGACGTTGCTTCCTGAGGCAGTTTGGAACTCGGTAATGAGTGTTGCAACCAGGACAAACGATTTTTATGCGCTATGTGCTTCAGCACTCGGCGGTCCCATTCTGTGAGCTTGTGTGGTCTACCACTTCGCGGCTAAGGCCGTTCTACTGCCAATGTTTGTCTATGGAGATTGCATGGATGTGTGCTCGATTTTATACACATGTCAGCCACGGGTGTGGCTGAAATAGCCGAATCCACTCATTTGAAGGGGTGTCCACATACTTTTGTATATATAGTGTACCTCTCCTCCCACCTCCCCTCCTCCCTTTTCCTTCTTTCCCTCCATCCCCCACTCCCTTTTTCAATGATCCCCTCTACACCCAGAGCATGTCAGATAAAAAACATTACAAACATAACATCTTCACGTTCTTCTCTTTCTTTGATATGTCCCTCCGTTCCGCTGGCAGCAAAGCTGGTGTCCCTCCTCTGATCTGCTCTTTCATGTTCTCTTCTTTCTCTCTCCTCTCAGGGGTAATAAACGGGGTGTGTGTATCTGGGGGAAGTGGTGGGTAAGCGGCACTTTCATGTCCTCTAAACCCAGGATTAGGGTGAGCATCTCAGGGAGAGAGTAATAAAGTCTCCCCCTGGCTCTGGAGGATCCTGGAAGCGAGGCCAGTCACAGCTCGCTCCACAGGCCCCAGGAAAGCTCACATTTCCTCCACATGCCTTTTGCCTGTCCACTCCACACGCCTTCTGCCTGTCCTCTCCACACACCTTCTGCCTGTCCACTCCACACGCCTTCTGCCTGTCCACTCCACACGCCTTCTGCCTGTCCACTCCACACGCCTTCTGCCTGTCCTCTCCACACACCTTCTGCCTGTCCACTCCACACGCCTTCTGCCTGTCCACTCCACACGCCTTCTGCCTGTCCACTCCACACGCCTTCTGCCTGTCCACTCCACACGCCTTCTGCCTGTCCACTCCACACGCCTTCTGCCTGTCCACTCCACACACCTTCTGCCTGTCCACTCCACACGCCTTCTGCCTGTCCACTCCACACGCCTTCTGCCTGTCCACTCCACACGCCTTCTGCCTGTCCACTCCACACGCCTACTGCCTGTCCTCTCCACACGCCTTCTGCCTGTCCACTCCACACGCCTTCTGCCTGTCCACTCCACACGCCTTCTGCCTGTCCACTCCACACGCCTACTGCCTGTCCACTCCACACGCCTTCTGCCTGTCCACTCCACACACCTTCTGCCTGTCCACTCCACACCCTCCGGCTACTAGATAACATGAAGATGCAGATGGACTACAGGACATGAGGATGCAGATGGACTCCAGGACATGAGGATGCAGATGGACTACAGGACATGAGGATGCAGATGGACTACAGGACATGAGGATGCAGATGGACTACAGGACATGGGGATGCAGATGGACTACAGGACATGAGGATGCAGATGGACTACAGGACATGAGGATGCAGATGGACTACAGAACATGAGGATGCAGATGGACTACAGGACATGAGGATGCAGATGGACTACAGGGCATGAGGATGCAGATGGACTACAGGACATGAGGATGCAGATGGACTACAGGACATAAAGATGCAGATGGACTACAGGACATAAAGATGCAGATGGACTACAGGACATGAGGATGCAGATGGACTACAGAACATGAGGATGCAGATGGACTACAGGACCTGAGGATGCAGATGGGTACTGCTAGCCTCATCAACAGCTCTTTCTCCGTTGTCTAACCTTCCATCCTCTCTTCCTGTCTTTCATTGCACTGATCTGTCCTCGTCTCCTCTTCATCTGCACTGACTTGAAAGGTGAAGACAATATGGTGGAAACTCATCATCATCATCATGGGGCTCCCGAGTGGCGCACCGGTCTGCATCTCACTGCTTGAGGCATCACTACAGACACCCTGGTTCGATTCCATGCTGTATCACAACCGGCCGTGATTGGGAGTCCCATAGGGTGGCGCACAATTGCCCAAGTGTCATCCGGTTTGGCCGGTGTAGGCCGTCATGGTAAATAAGAATTTGTTCTCAACTGAGTTGCCTAGTTAAATAAAGGTTAAATAAATAAAATAAAATACAAAAATATATATATATATAATTACCCACTGGGCACACTGGTTGAATCAACGTTTTTTCCATGTCATTTCAATGAAGTTACATTGAACCAATGTGAAATAGATGTTAAATTGAAGTCTGTGCCCAGTGAGTAGGCTTTTTCACCTGGTCAGTTCTTTCAGCAAGGGAAGGACTGATTTATAGGACCAAAAACAGGACCCAACATTCTGTGTACAGTTTGATAAGCAGAATGTATTTATTATTGAAAACATAAATATATAAATTATAATCATTGCTGTTTTTATCCAATAGAGGCCCAGATAAAAAATCCTATTAGCCTGTGTTGTTGCAGTTTCTTTAGTTACTGTAAGCAATGGTCCCTGGTCTATTGACAATGAATGAATAAATGAATGCATTGCAAAATGGTGGTGAAACTTCTTCTGATTTCCTTTATACATATAGCACCAATGGAATCACCTTGGAAGTCTGTATAGTGCAGTTGAAAATGTTGCTACCACAACACAAAGCAGCTGCAGATACAGTCATCTATTTTCTCTCAACATGTCTCTCACCCAGGACTTCATAAAGTGCTGATCTAGGATCAGTTTAGCTGTTTAGATCATAATGAATAAGATGAAGAGCACTCCTACTCTGAGACATTTAGTGCTGATCTAGGATCAGTTTAGCTGTTTAGATCACAATGAATAAGATGAACAGCAATACTACTCTGAGACATTTCGGAAAAGTGCCCAGGTCTTTCTATTGATTCAGTGTGTGCCAAACGACAACCTATTCCCTATGTAGCGCACTAATTTTGGCCAGTGCCTCTGGTCTAAAGTAGTGCACTGCAATCTACGGGAAATAGGGTGTTGTTAGAGATTTGGTGTCAGTCTCTCCATAAACAGTGGTATCTTCTTTTTCGATCTTTCACTCATCAACAGTGGAACAGTCTTCATCGTTGTTAACGTGTCAGTGGAAGACTGCTGCTTGATTAACTAGGAAACCATCCATGTTGGTTTGTTCACAAACTCTCTCTCATTCAAGATGGACTTTGTACTCGTTAAGAACAGCTTGTGTGCTGGTGGGGCGGACTGGGTACCATCTTATCAAAGGAGTGTGATGTGGGTTAAAAGTGGTTTCACACACACATTTATGTGCACACACACACACACACACACATGCTGAACGTGTGTGTTCTGTTGTGTATAATGACGCTCTGGTTACTGGGTGTGACTTTTGGCTAGATAACTGGGTTAAAGAGACACAGTCCAACGATGCCCCAGATTGAGTCTTCCTCAGCCAGCTCTGCACTAACCTGATCTCAGATCAGTTTGTGCTGTCTTGTCAATGACTATATGTGTTTGGAGGACAACACAAACTGATCTGGGACCAGGTTAGCTCTATCCAGCTCTCTAGATAATACAGTACAGCACTGCTGATGTAAGGCTGCCCTACACCACCAAACAGGGGTGCATTGCTGGGGACTTATACATTTCCTCACCCCCATTCCTGCATCGTTTCCATGGATTAAATAAAAGCATTCAACCACAACAAACAAAGAAATAACAAACATACTTCCTGCTTGAATATAAGTAAGCATAATATATTTTCTTAACAAAAATAAAGCATCTTCCTGTACTTGTACAGACTCTGTCCTCCCCATCTCCTCCTCGCCACGCTTCCTTACATTTCCAGCCCATACAACTAGACTTGAGACTGTTCAGATAATATACTGGCACATAATAAGACAACATTGAACATGCGTAACAACTACATGAACATGTGGACATGAAGATTCACTACCAGAGGATCACACAGAACATGACTCTTACATGTCACAGAAAACATAACAATGTCTTGGAGGGAGAGAGAGAGAAATGAAAACGTTTACACGTATAAATAGTTTATTAGTAGCAATGAATGAATCTTCCTTTCTGAATCGTTCTGTAGTGTATATGGCGACTGGCACGATCCCAATAGGAGCAGATAGGGAAACCCAAGAGAGAGAGAAGCAGAGAAGCCGCTTGGAACAACAGGTCCTGATGATTGCAAACACTTTTCCCAACACTTTATCCAAAAGAAACAAAATGGGCAACCATTTTATGAGTTCCAGAATGTTCACAAGTTCCACTACAGTGTACAGAGAGTTCCGGAACAACATGTAACACGACCAGTACCTTCTACACCTCTCTACAACTTCTCTCAACATCTCTTTCCCTCTCTCCCTCTCTTTTTCTCTCTGTCAGTCATTGACTGTCCAGGCAAGTGTCACTTAGGCCAACGGCTAGGAACATGCAAGCCTCCACACGTCCCGAAGAGTCCACTGATTGTCCCTCTCTGTGTCCTTTTAGGATCCATTCAACAGATCCCCCATCAAGGCTTATTCCAATGATCCATCCTGGATCTCTCTCTGTGATCGTCAAACTGTCCTGTTTACCCAAACAAACGACAACCCATCTTGTCCTCCTCCTCCTCTCTTTTCTGCCCAGCTCTTTATCGGCTTCACCATCCTCATCCGCATCACTGTTCGATTGGTTGGTTCTGCTGCACTTGACAGAGACCTTCTGCATTACTTTTTACGGTAATAGAAAAAAGCACCTTTGGCATTTTATTAACTTTTTGTCTTTTTTTCTCTTTACGGTAATCTTTGTTTTTAAAAGGCGGTAGGTGGGGTGGGGTCAGGGAAGGGGGTAGGTCAGCAGTCCAAATATGGCAGCATCCTCTCTTTGGCCCCTTCCACACTGAAGTCCAATGCTGCTGGGGTCTCACCTTATGTCCACTGTGGAGAAGAGAGAGAGAGAGCTGACGTTAACATTTAGCATTTCATTAGCATTAGCCTGATGATTACTATTACCATTAGCTTTAGCATTACCATTACCCTCATAATTACTATCACCATTAGCTTTAGCATTAGCATTTCATTAATCCCCATATTATTTGAACGTGTTAGAGGTAAAAGGTGATATTCGTTCCCCATTTTGTTCAATTTGAACGTGTGTCATAAAGAGAAAGGGACAGACGGACGGACGGACGGACGGACGGAACATTGGACAGACAGACAGACGGAACATTGGACAGACAGACGGGCAGACGGACAGACAGACAGACAGACAGACAGACAGACAGACAGACAGACAGACAGACAGACAGACAGACAGACAGACAGACAGACAGACAGACAGAGACGAGACAGTCAGAGCATTGGACAGACAGACAGAGATGAGACAGTCAGACAGACAGACAGACAGACAGACAGACAGACAGACAGACAGACAGACAGACAGACAGACAGACAGAGATGAGACGAGACAGTCAGAACATTGGACAGACAGACAGACAGACAGACAGACAGACAGACAGACAGACAGACAGACAGACAGACAGACAGACAGACAGACAGACAGACAGACAGACAGACAGACAGACAGACAGACAGACAGACAGAGATGAGACAGTCAGAACATTGGACAGACAGACAGACAGACAGACAGAGATGAGACGAGACAGTCAGAACATTGGACAGACAGACAGAGATGAGACAGGACAAATGGACAGAGAGGATGAGAGAGAAAGATAAAGGACATGAAATACAGGGGAGAGCATGGGAAGTAGAGACCATGTAGAATGGTATTTGAAATCAGATACACACAGAGACACAGAGACAGCTGGAGTGAAGGACAAATACTGGTCGGTGAACAAGGTGAGGTTGAAATACTCATTCATAAACTCATACAGGCATAAAAACACAACACAAAGAGGATATGCAGTGTGCAGGCAGGCATAAAAATCACACTAAATCATGCAGCGGCATTCACAGAGCGTGGCCCATTTCAGCCCTCCCTCTCCTCGCACTGATTGGGTGTGGTGTTGATTGTGATCTGATTGGCAAACCTTTCTCTGTCCTGATTGGGCTTGTGACCAGCAGGTGATAATTGATTGGATTGCCATGCTGGTGCTAAAGTCCTCCTACCTGTTGGAGCCGGGGGGTCCGGCGGCCGGACTTTGGAATAATGTGTTCAAGTTTATTATGTCGCCAATAAATCCTTGTTGAGCTTTAGCTTTTTAGCTTTCCTTTTTCTACCTTTAGCCCTAGTATGGTGGCCTGAAAACACAAGTTGGGGAGGGAGGATAGGAGGACAAGGACAAGGGTTAGCAAGAGGGGGAAGCAGCAAGGTTTACGACACAAAGAGCAGAAAGCAGAGGAGATAAAAAGCCTCCATGACAGAGAGAGAATTCAAGAGGATTTGAAATGACACTATAAATAAGTTGAGATGCCTTATCAGTCCACATCGTTCCTCTTGTCTCTTCACAACAGAGGCTTTGGATCAAGGGGAAAGGATTGTTACCTGCCGTCCAAGCCAAGCCAAGCAGCCTTTGGACACCCTCCCTTTACACGCATGCACGCACACACACACACAGACAAACAAACACTCTCACACACACTGACACTGTCTTTCTATCAGACACACACAAGGGGCCTTGCAGGTTTGGCAATAGAAGTCTAGCTTGCAGGCGTGTCTGTTTTCCCAACAGTGATATACAAGAGGTCATGCAGTGCAAGCTAGAGAGCCAGCAGGCAGGCAGGCAGGTAGACAGACAGACAGACAGACAGACAGACAGACAGACAGACAGACAGACAGACAGACAGACAGACAGACAGACAGACAGACAGACAGACAGACTAGCAGTATAAAGAGACCAGGCGTAGGAAGGAATGACTGAATGGGGCGGGACTCAGATACTCAGACAGCCAACCAAACGCTCCAATAAAGTTGTGATAAATTCAGTCGGCCTTAACATTATTTACCTGTGTCTGCGTCTGAGTGCTCGGTCACGTGATGTTGTGACGTGCACACACACTCCAGGTGGTCTTCTAACCTGATCAAGACCTCTTTCAGCTTGGGTTTCCTCCGCACATACTCCACCTTGGCCACCTGAACGAAGGGAGGGAGAGAGGTTAAGAGCACTACCACAATAACACCATTTAGGCTCGTTTAGGCTTTTTACATTTTTACATTTTTTTTACATTTTAGTCATTTAGCAGACGCTCTTATCCAGAGCGACTTACAGTAGTGAATGCATACATTTCAATTAATTTCATACATTTTATTATTTTTTTAACGTACTGGCCCCCCGTGGGAATCGAACCCACAACCCTGGCGTTGCAAACACCATGCTCTACCAACTGAGCATGTGTACCCTTCATTCACCTTTCACTCTTTCTCCATTGGCTAACATCAAGAGAGATGGATGAATGAAAAGAAAGAAAGAAAGAGAAAGCCCTGCTCCCTCCTCCATTTCTCCTTCTCTAACGCCAAGAGGCGCAGCCACCGTCATCTCCCTCTGTTTGATGTATGACAGGAGCATTCCATTGTGCTGATGTGCAGCGTTCTATGGCCTGGTGATCAGGTGTGTCAATATTGAGCAGAGGCTCAAACGATAGGGAGGGAGGAGGGAGTGACATGCACCATGAGGCCCAGTGAAGGTTCACCCTGGCTGGGGAGAGATGTTATTTTGAATCTTTTTTCAATTATTATTTAATACAACAACAAAAAAACATCCCAGCAACTCCCGTACGGACTCGGGAGAGGCGAAGGTCAAGAGCCGTGTGTCCCCCGAAACATGACCCAACCAAGCCTCACTGCTCCTTGACACAACGCCCGCTTAACCCGGAAGCCAGCCGCACCAATGTGACGGAGGAAACGCCGTACACCTGGCAACCGTGTTAGAGTGCACTGCGCCCGGCCCGCCACAGGAGTCGCAAACCCTCCCCTAACCCGGACGACGCTGGGCCAATTGTGCGCCGCCCCATGGGTCTCCCGACCGGCTGGCTTCCGGGTTCATCTCAACTAATTTACTGTAGCCAAGCCTAACCCTTGCACTTAACCCAACCCAACACTTTCCCACACAGCCAGATCTTACACAGACCTCCACCTAAACTTCCATTCAATAACTCCACCAACCCCAACACTGACCCCCCACCACCCAGCCACTTCAAGGGGCCTGTGAAGTGGGTGTAGTTGGGCTGTTGGGTGGATGTGTAAAATGGCGTTAGGTGATGCCTCTCTCTGATCTCTGATCTGAAGGCCAGGGCAGGTACACAGACACACCCTGGGCCTGGGCTACATGGAAACAATATATCAGCCTTCTGTGCTCTTCCTGGTCATGGCACGGGACAGGATATTGACCGACAATCTCCTCACGCTTTCTGGTGTTATGAACAATGCTGTTATGCAGTCAGGACAGCTCACACACACACACACACACACACACACACACACACACACACACACCACACACACACACACACACACACACACACACACACACACCACGCACCACACACACACACACACACACACACACACACACACACACACACACACGCGCGCACGCACGCACCACACATACGCGCACGCACGCACACACACATACACACACGCGTGCGCACACACGCACACACGCACACACACACACACACACATACAGATGGGAGAGAAGGAGAGTTCTTTCTCAATCCCATTCTGGCCTCCAGCCAAGTCAAGCTCTACCCAGTGAATTAGTCACACAGCCCAAATAATACACCATTCCATTCTGATACTACATAACCTTGTAATGTTTGGGCCCTGCAATGACGTAACGTCTCGGAAACATAAGCCCAGGGTGAGACAGAGACGTAGGCTGAACTGGACACAGAGTGGCAAGAAAGAGGGTAGGGAGAACACAGCATCCACTATTCAGCATCCTTCCTTTGAAATAGTGTCTTTTAGAAAGGCAGGAAAAGGGGGAAAATGAGGGATAGGAAGAGAGAAAACAGGGATAGAGGGAGTGAAAAGGAGGTTAAGTAGCAGAGGTATTCCGTGGGTAAACAGTGGACAATGGTGTCTGGACGGCGATCATCATGGTGTGTGTTTGCTCTTATCTCCCGTCTGAAGCAGAGGGTGAGAGGGCCTGAGCAGAAACTGAGTAGGGGTGGAGACAGAGAGGGAGAGGGAGGGGGAGAGAGGGGAGATGGGTAAAAGAGAGAAGCGGTGGGAAGAGAGGAGGGAATGGGTGAGAGAAAGAGGAGGGAGAGAGAGAAAGAGAGAGAAAGAGGGGGAGAGTTACACAACTGATTGCATTCAACCTGTGTGTCTTCACATAAGTTTGCAGAGGTGGGAGGTTTTAGATTTGTGTACATTCCGGGGACCATGTCATTTTGGGGTGGGTTGTGTGTGTTTAAGGGGGAGTCTTTAAAGGAGGGGGACAGCACACTGAACATGATCATGGGTAGCATTAAGTCTCATTCATACGTAACCTATTAAACTCAGTCTAGTTCTGTTTAATCCTCAAGGACACTGGTGACTAATATAGGCCTGATTAATCGACAGTGTTTCCTGAGCAAAACAAACCAAACGGAATCCCACTCCTTGTCACTAGCCAGTGTGTGTGACAGGGGAATCAGAGCTGTACGCACACAGGGGCTGCAGCTGTCTCTGTGCCCGGCTCCGCTGCCGTTGGTTACCAGAATGTCTAGGGGGTCAGGGGTCGGCCAATCAGAAACAGGGAGAGTCAGCGGTGCCTGACAGTTACTACTGTGGCGGAGCCTAATGACAAATGATACACGCACACACAGTTGCACAAACAAACACACATGGACAAGGGGATAAAGCGGTGTGTATGTGTGACAGAGAGGCCAGCAGTAGGCCTGTTACTCAACACAGCAGGGTTAAGGACACACAGAGCAGAACAGCACCTACACCCTTCCCTCTGAGTGTGTGGCTGCTTTTCAACATGTCTCCACCAATGAAGTTATGTACTCTCCCTCTGCTCTTCCCACTTTGTCAACAGCAAGTGTTCTCTTGCTTAGTCACTGTCTTCCTCTACACTTCTCATCTCCTCCTTGTCATTCTCTCCCTCCCTTCACTTGTCTCCTTGTACACAGCCAGGGCACATTCCCAGAGTCAGAGTATGACAATTGACTGATACTGGAATTAGGAAGTGGAGAGGAGTGGTGTTCAGTTCAGTACTGGGTAACACGCAAACAGCCCTGCTCCCTCCTCCACATCCCCCTCTATGTCCCCCTGTCACCATGTCAGCCTGTCTGTGTCCCTGTCACCATGTCAGCCTGTCTGTGTCCTGTCATGACACTCTCTGACTCCCCAGAAATATTGACATTCATAGTTAATTCAATCTTCCTTTCATTGAACCCACTCAAGTCCCGTCTCAGAGCCCACCATCACAGCAGCTAGACACACCATAGAAGACCCCGTGGTGCAACCGAAGGGGCCCCACACACTCTATATATAAATCATCAACCTCTAAACTCTGTCAGAAAGCCGGGCCTGGGAAAGAATCCCGGTCAGGTTATGGAATGATATCCGATCCGGCCAGAGAGACAGAGCAACGGAGGGTTTAAAGGGTTTATGCAGTGAGCTCTGGGATAGAAGGGAAAAGGTAGGTCTCTTCCTGGTCTCTCTCCCAGTCTCTCCCAGTCTCTCCTGGTCTCTTCAACTCTCTTCCAGCCTTTTCCAGTCTTTCCTGATGTCCCTCTCCTAGTCTCTCTCCCAGTCTCTCCTAGTCTCTCTCCCAGTCTCTCTCCCAGTCTCTCTCCAGTCTCTCTCCCAGTCTCTATCCCAGTCTCTATCCCAGTTTCTCTCCAGTCTCTCTCCAGTCTCTCTCTCCAGTCTCTCTCTCCAGTCTCTCTCTCCAGTCTCTCTCTCCAGTCTCTCTCTCCAGTCTCTATCCCAGCCTCTCCCAGCTCTGAAGCCGATTGTCCTGGCTGGGTTAATTGGGATTTCCCCCGATGGGAGTGCCGGAGCGTGGAAAGGAAAGTTTCGGCTCAGTGGTCCAAGGAAAACAAGGCTTGGATGTGGATGTGCACCACGGGTAGTTAGGAATGGGAACAACATCGCAATAAAGGAAAATAAATAAGATGGGGGAGGAGGGGGGAGAGTAAGAAGGGAGGGGTGAAGGAGGAGGGGAGAGTGGGGGATATGCAATTCATCTGTCGCAGGATAAATTAAGTGGCCGAGTCCCAACACCAGACACCAGACACACAGACACCAGACATACAGAGGAAAACCTGCAACCCCCTTCTAACCCTGCTCATTGTGAGCTACAAGGGGGGTATAAGGGACATAGAAGGCAGGAGGGAGATAGAGGGGGCTGTCTCTCTATCTATCTGTCTGACAGTCTGGTTTTAATGGAAAAAGGAATAGATTCCCTCCTCCTCCATAAAGGGTGATCCTCATGAGGAACTCAATGACCAGGGCTTTGAAAGTGATGAACAGACAGACAGACAGCAAATCCCCCAACGCTTTCAACTCTGAGAAGAGGGGGATTGTGGGTAGATGGGGGTTATAAGGGGTGCTGAGGGGGGATTGATGGGTGGATGGGGGGTTATAAGAGGTGCTGAGGGGGGATTAGGGGCGGATGGGGGGTTATAAGGGGTGCTGAGGGGGGATTAGGGGCGGATGGGGGGTTATAAGGGGTGCTGAGGGGGGATTAGGGGCGGATGGGGGGTTATAAGAGGTGCTGAGGGGGGATTAGGGGCGGATGGGGGTTATAAGGGGTGCTGAGGGGGGATTAGGGGCGGATGGGGGGTTATAAGAGGTGCTGAGGGGGGATTAGGGGCGGATGGGGGGTTATAAGGGGTGCTGAGGGGGGATTAGGGGCGGATGGGGGGTTATAAGTGGTGCTGAGGGGGGATTAGGGGCGGATGGGGGGTTATAAGGGGTGCTGAGGGGGGATTAGGGGCGGATGGGGGGTTATAAGGGGTGCTGAGGGGGGATTAGGGGCGGATGGGGGGTTATAAGGGGTGCTGAGGGGGGATTAGGGGCGGATGGGGGGTTATAAGGGGTGCTGAGGGGGGATTAGGGGCGGATGGGGGGTTATAAGGGGTGCTGAGGGGGGATTAGGGGCGGATGGGGGGTTATAAGGGGTGCTGAGGGGGGATTAGGGGCGGATGGGGGGTTATAAGGGGTGCTGAGGGGGGATTAGGGGAGGATGGGAGGTTATAAGGGGTGATTAGGGGTGTGGGGTGAAGAAAGGAAACAAGAAGAGCATTTATCATATTGGCAGGAATGCCAATGGAAACCAATGGGAGGGCTGAGAAAAGCACTTTATTTCTTCACACCAGTCTCTCTCTCTCTCTCTCCATCTCTCTCTCTCTCTCTCTCTCTCTCACACAGCACCCAGTGTGTCACCAAATGTGTATGTGGGGATCGTCTCGACCACAGACTGTCTGCCTCTCCTTCCTCCTGACACCAGGTATGACCATCATCAAATATCCAACATCAAAGCATCCAATAAGAGATGTAATTTGTCCTTCATTCCTTTCCTGCTCCTTCCCATGTCCTCACACCAGAACACACACACCGTACCACCTCGCACAAGATGCTTTTCATTACTTTTGCTGTGACTCAATCTAAACTAAGAGTACTCCTACTGATAGTAGTGGAAATTGGAAACCACTCTTTGCCAGAAACCAGAAATGAAGAGTAAAACACTCCCAGAAAGGGAGGTGAAAATTATAAAAAAGTATAGACTAGAAAATGTAAAGAAGGTGGTAGAGGGAGAGGGGGGAGGGGTAGAGGGAAGGATATAGAGGTAGAGAAAGAGAGAGATTGTTTATTTCACTTTTGTTTCTTGTCTATTTCACTTGCTTTGGCAATGTAAACATATGTTTCCCATGCCAATAAAGCCCTTTGAATTGAGAGTGAGAGAGAGAGCAACAGAGCGACAGAGAGAGAGAGAGCGACAGAGCGAGAGATAGAGTGAGAGAGAGCGAGAGAAAGAGAGAGCGAGAGAGAGAGAAAGAGACAGAAAGGCAGACAAAGAGAGGAAGGGAGGGAAGGAGATGGAGACAGACAGAGAAAGAACAAAATAGAGAGAGGTAACGAGATGGAGGTGAAGAGGGAATGCTCTCCTTTGTCATCAATGGTAATTAGAGCTAGGTAAGAGTGGTGTTTATATGAAGTGTTGGGCCTGACAGTGGTCTGACAGGTAATCACTACTCTGTAGAGGCCCTGTGGGCACAAGTATGGGATGACAGAGAAAACACCCCATATTACCTTGTCTTTATCTTTTCATGTTTTCTACCATTCTGATGAATGTCCCGTGGACTGAAATGTTGATGGTGTTTTTAAGCAAACTGGAATAAAAATGCTACAGATTTTAGTTTAGTCTATCCAATAGAGAGAGTAGGTACAGATGTTGGATCTTAATTTGACCAGTTTCTCAAAGCAGGAAAATTATCCTGCAGCAACAGGAAATGTGAATTATTGTGTGGATTCTAATAAATGGACATTTTTGTAGAGGCTGATAGATTTTCAGTTAAGGCAAATCAAGTCTGACATTTTAAAGTAGAAATTATAAACTTTAGAAGGCTTTTTAAACCTCTAATACACTATACGTTTGCATTTCCTGCTGTGCAGGATAAATCCTGCAACAACAGGGTGATCAAATGAAGATCCAACATGTAGTGGTGAGGAGTGTAGTGGTGTAGTGTAGTGTTGTGTTCCCCAGCAGGGCTGGGCTCTGGGACACTGATAAGCACAGCAAACAGAATGGGCCTTGACACCCTTTAAAGCAGGAAGAGTAACAGAACACATGCAACATGTAGGTAACTAACATCAAACAGACCAGAACTGGGTTCAAATACTATTGGAAATCATTTTATATTCTTTAGCTGTACTTTATTGAATTTGTAATGGAACCAATAGAACTGTCCCAAAAGTGCAAACCTGGCACTCAAGGCAGGCTAAAGCAAACACTCAATGTATTTGAAAGATTTGAAATATATAATATTTGAACTCAGGTTTGATAGAGAGAAACAGCTTTAAACGCTGAGGGCGAGAGCAAGAGAGAGGATGAAGTCAAAGCAGAAGTTCAAAAGGGAGGACAGGAGACGAGGAGTGGACGTAAAAGGGAGGGATGGAAATGAAGAAAGAAAAAAAAGAAAGAATTTTTTTTTTGAATTACATTTCTTATTTCAGCAGATGCATTCCAGACGGTCCAGTTCTGGCCCAAGTTCTAGAATCTGTCGAGCTTCATGGTCTCTGGCACACAGTGGGTGACCCCCAGATACACACACACACACACACACACACACACACACACACACACACACACACACACACACACACACTCCAACCCTCACCATTTAGCAGAAAATCTGGGATCAAATCAAAGTGAAAATACTTCACAGCTGCACCAACTTCAAACAGGGACCCCCTTCACTTCCCCTCTCCCCCCTCCATCCCCCTCATCCCTCTCTCACATAATCCACGGGACGCCTCACACACACATTAATCACACTGACTGTATGGCCGTCAACTCGTCCCTTTATTTATGAAACACCCCGTAACCAGGTCCCACACGAGGACAGGCCCCGGCTAGTAGCTACTGCCTCCGTCCTGACTGACTGCCATTCAGATGAATGAGGGAAAGGAAGTGTGTGTGTGTGTGTGTGTGTGTGTGTGTGTGTGTGTGTGTGTGTGTGTGTGTGTAGAGGTCAGAAGGTCAGAGGAGGCTCCTTAAAGTCAGGGTCAGTAGAGATGTGTGGATCCTGCAGCTATATCCTCCTGACCCTCTGTGGCCTCCAGCTTTGATCCAACAGGCATCAACACTTCATTACTCTGTGGCCTCTCTTCCCCTCAGCTCCCCTCAGTAGCACTCTCATCTCTCTACTGCTGCTGCCTCAACACTAATGGTCTTGTCCCAGGCAGCGCGTTAGGGGAGAACACATGGCACAGAGGAGCAACACACACAGGCACACAGGCGCAAGCATGTGCACAAATGCATGTGCACGCACGCACGCATGCACACACACACACACACACACACACACACACACACACACACACACACACACACACACACACACACACACACACACACACCACACACACACACACACAGTAACTGGGAATACTTGTTACACACACTCTGTGGCCTCAGAGACTGAGCCAGCCGAGCAGATGGGGTAACCCTCTCCTACTCCTAGTCTTTCTGATTGCTGGTCCATTACTCCCCAATGTCCTGCTAGACTAGTGTTCTCTGTGGTCTCTTTTGTTGGAAGGGTTATCTGTCTGAAGAGGACCCTCCCCAGAACAATCCCCCCCCTTTGAACTGTCAGAGAGAAGCCGACATCCTCCCCAGTCTTAGTGTCGTTGCCTTACTGACGTTGCTCCAATGTCTGGGATATCCAAGACTAGTTAGTGGTCAAACTACAACTAAAAGAGGGAAGTGACAGCTATTTTCTCTGTCAGTCTGACTGACTGTTTCCTTTAGCCTATGGGAGAACACACAAACACACACACACACACACACACACACACACCACACACACACACACACACACACACACACACACACACACACACACACACACACACACACACACACACACACACACACACACACACACACCCCCCCCCCCCCCCCCCCCCCCCGCACACAGTCCTCACTAGACCCTCTTGTCCTCAGAGCAGGGCCTGCTTCCCAGAACCCCCTGTTGTTTTACAGATGACTGTATCTAACCAGCAGGCCCGGGCCAGCAGCCCTGACAAACCCATCAGAACCCTGTAATGCAATGCAGCGCACCACAGCTCATCACCACAGCTGGGCCTTGAATACACACACTCACTCAGGAGATGGGAAAAATGGGAAAGATGGAGCAGAGAAAAGAGACGGGTTGAGGTGGGGAATAAAAAGATAGAGAGAAAGTGAAATAGACTAGAGAAAGAGAGAAAAAGGGATATAGAGAGATATGGATATAAAGAGAGAGAGAGAGAGAGAGTGAGCAAGACAGAGAGAGGGTAGAGAGAGAGGGGGGTAGAGAGAGCTAGAGAGGGGGAGAGAGAGAGGGAGGAAAAGGGTGAAGGAGAGAGGGAGAGGGGGAGAGAGAGAGGGAGCGGGGAGGGAAGGAGAGGGAAAGGGGGAGGGGAGCGGGAGAGGGAGAGAGAGAGGGAGGGACGGAGAGAGGACTGAGGGAGAAGGATAAATAAGGGGAGAGTTATGGTAATGCTATGATGATGGAGCTGACTACTTAAACAGTCTCTGTCTTTTTATTTATCTCATTCTATCTTTCTCTATTATTCCTAATCACCTCTTCTCTCTCTCTCTTTCTCATTCAGTATCCCCTCCTCTCTGTTTCTCTTCTTCTCTCATTCCCTACTCCCCCTCTTACTCTCTCTAATTCCTTTAATCCTTTGTTGACATGTCTGACCATTGAATTGCATCTACAGCAGTTCTACCATCACTGCCAGAGTCAGATCCTAATATAGCACACAGTACCACAGAGGGCTATTAGGCCTACTCCCCCTCTCATTGTCACACACACACTGCCTGGCTTATCAGTAATGGACCAAAGCACTGGAAAGAAAGAGAGAGAGAGAGAGAGACTCTAGATCTGCCACTATCCCCCAGGCCAAGCCTATTTAAAGTTAGACTTTTCATGACTTCGCCAGTGAATAAACCAGGCTTGTACAGCAGCAGGGGCCTACACAGACGTGCTCTTTACTGAGAGCGACAGAAGGAGAAAGAAAAAAGGGAAAAATAAATAAAGTGCATTTAGCTCCAATACTGAAATACATCACGGCACAAGGTGGAAAGAAACACACAATGCGTTCTTTTCCCATCCCTCCATCCCTCCATCCCTCCATCTCTCCATCTCTCCATCCCTCCATTCCTCACGTCTAGCACAAGGAAAACATCTTGGGCCGGCGAGACCCAGAGTTAGAGAGAGAGGACCCCATTCAGCTCTATTCCTAAAGACGGGAAAGAAAAAACTTGGCAGGAGGAGACAATGTTCTTCACACCAAATATCCTGAATGTCTGCTGACTGGAGTCACCCCCGTCGGTTGACCTTTACCGGGATAGAAACTCTCTCTCTCAGCTCCCTCCCTGGTCCGACACGGAAAAACTTCCCCACAAAACCGGCTGGCTCCGGGGTTCCCCCCTCCCTCCCTGTCCCTGTGTTGTGTGAAGAAAGCTCATTTATCCAAGGGGGTTTTGGAGGGTGTCAGGAGGGGGACACGGAGGGTGACCACAAGAGAGGGCATTCTGAGAAACTGTCCCAGACCCAACCCTCTGTCCATCTTCCGCTCTTTCTCCACACCAGTCCTCATAACCACTCTCACTGAAAGCATAGCTTAACACTGTAGTGTTTTTCCACTGGGCTTCTTTTAAGGAGTGGACAGACAGACAGACAGACAGACAGACAGACAGACAGACAGACAGACAGACAGACAGACAGACAGACAGACAGACAGACAGACAGACAGACAGACAGACAGACAGACAGACCAGGTGAGGGCGAGACTACAGTGGAGGCCACTCAGACATCATGACTAAGCACTGCCATGCCCACTGAGCCACAGTGGACCACTTGTTCCTCCCAGTCGCTCAGTCCTCTATTGAGAACGCTAGACCACTTCTGCAACTGCACCCCAGAGAGCCAATGTCCTGACACAAAATGGCCGCCTATCCCTTTGAAAGCTGACTGGCCAGTACTGCTGTACCAGGAAACTGGTGATGGTATTTTTGTTATTACTCTGGCTAGTGGATATCGCGGCGCTATCTCCAAAGCTGAAGCCCTGGCATGGTGCAGCAGTGGAGGTTTGCATGACAGCTGATAACCATGTCTCACCGGCCTGTGACCAGGCAAGATCAGCACGATGGATAGAGTACAGCGATACTGTCTCATACACACACACATACTGACATGACACACACACAAGATCTGCAAACGCACACATTCCAGAGATATTTAAGAACAGAATGTTCTATGCTTTCCCTATTCGTTCCCAGCCATCCTACACCGCAAGGTGCTCTGCTTGCTTCCATGATACATAAACACACAGGGACAGAAGCAGTAACAAGCTGAAGTGTAAATAGACCAGGAACACATCCCAACTGCAGTCAGCGGTGTCTCCTCTGAGGAGAAACAGAGGCAGGGGGTTTTTCAGACTACCGGGGTGTTAGTTACCGTAAAATACTGCTAGAACACTCCCCCCACCCAACACTGCTTCTCCCTCCCTCCCTCTCTCTTTCTCTCTGCCTGCTTACAGGAACACAGACAGAGAGTTGTGACAGGGGCTTGCTGGAATGGGACACGCTGGACACTGCTGTATTTCTGTCTCTCTCTGTCTGTTTCTATCTCTGTCGCCATATTTTTCTCTCTGGCCTCTCTCTCTCTCCCATCGCTCTCGCTTTCCCTCCCTCTCTCTCTGCCCTCTCTCTCTCATCTCTCTCTCTTTCTCCCATCTCTCTCTCTTTCCCTCCCTCTCTCTCTTCTTCCCTCCCTCTCTCTCTCTATCCCATCTCTCTCTCTCTCTCTATTTTCTTCCCTCTCTCTCCCATCTCTCTCTTTCCCTCCCTCTCTCTCTTTCCCTCTCTCTCTCTTTCCCTCCCTCTCTCTCCCCTCTCTCCCATCTCTCTCTCCCCCCTCTCTTTCTCTCTCCCCCTCTCTTTCTCTCTCTCCCCCCTCTCTTTCTCTCTCTCCCTCTTCTGTCTCATTCACCTCTCCCTCTTTCTCTCTCTGCTGGTGCTCCTTGATCTACCCTCCAGCTGCTGCCCTCGCTGTATCCCTCTACCCTTCCTCCCTCCCAAGTCCCGTCTCTCCCTGCCTGGCACAGACACCCTGGACCCTCACCAACCAAGGGATGGAGGGAGAGGTGGAGTCGAGGGGGCTAAAAGGGAGTGTGGGAGTATACAATACATTTTGTGAGAAGGCCAAATGCCTGGTAAAGGGGGATGGAGACATAGATGGAGGGAGGGAGGGAACATGTCCTAAGCCCTTCTTTTGTACTTAATCAACCTGCATGATTTACTGTACACTTATCCAAGTAAATGGGAGGAAAGTGTGTGTATGTGATTTTGTGTGTGTGTGTGTGCATGTGCGCGCGCATGCGTGCATGCTTGTGGTGATTGTGTGTGTGTGTGTGTGCGTGAAGACTGTGTTCCTCTCTCACCTTAACGGTGCGGTGGTGCCTGCGTGAGGGGTGGCAGCGCATGTTGCTGGTATTGCAGCATCCCGTGCACCTCTTGACCTCCACGCACGGCGGCCATATCAGGAAGTTGGCAGCCGTGGGGTCCACCTGGCTGCGCGGGATCTCATAGATCACTGTCCGCGTCTTACACACCGCAGGCACCGCCTCCTCTGGAGAGAGAGAGGGGGGGAGAGAGAGGTGGGGGGAGAGAGAGAGAGAGAGAGAGAAAGAGAAAGAGAGAGAGAAAGAGAGAGAGGGGGAGAGAGAGAGGGAGAGGGGGGAGAGAAAGAGGGAGAGAGGGGGGAGAGAGAGGTGGGGGGAGAGAGAGAGAGAGAGAGAGAGAGAGAGAGAGAGGGGGGAGAAAGAGAGAGAGGGGGGAGAAAGAGAGAGAGAAAGAGAGAGAGAGGGGTGAGAGGTGGGGGGAGAGATAGAAAGAGAGAGAGAGGGGGGGAGAAAGAGAGAGAGAAAGAGAGAGAGAGGGGTGAGAGGTGGGGGGGAGAGATAGAAAGAGAGAGAGATACTTAGATATACACTCAGATGCTTTTTAATTAAACTATGTAGTACAGTTAAGCAATAAGGCACGAGGGGTTGTGGTATATGGCCAATATACCACGGCTAAGGACTGTTCTTTGGATACAGCCCTTAGCCGAGGTATATTGGCCATATACCACAAACCCCCGAGGTACCTTATTGCTATTATAAACTGGTTACAAACGTATTTAGAATAGTAAAAATAAATGTTTTGTCATAGCGTTGGTATACGGTCTCATGTTTTGTGTGGACCCCAGGAAGAGTAGCTGCTGCTTTTGTAGCAGCTAATGGGGATCCTAATAAAATACCAAAAATACCAGATATACCACGGCGTTCGGACAATCAGCATTCAGCGCTCGTTCTACCCAGTTTATAATGGTTGTTAGACGCTGTATCATTGAACTGTATCATTGAACTGGCTAGAAGCAGTACATTGGTTTTCTGACCATTGGACGATATACTACTCTCAGAACATATGCTATTCTTATCTTTTACCCACTGAGATCTCTGAGCACCCTTAAGTATGTCATCTACATCACTGATCACTGATTCAGGATCAGCTCCTAATCACATTCAAACCCTAACCAGCACTAAAGGCTGATCCAGGACGATTCACAAAGGAAAAGATGACGTTTTATCTATGACCTGAGGAGTTTGGGTAGTAACTGAGTGAGTGGAGACTCTAGAGAAAGACTGCTCCTTTGTTCTGCTCTAATGCAGCTAGATTAGGCCAAATAGCCTTATGTCTGCATGTAGGGCTTGTGATAAAGGACATGAATAATACGTGTGTCTGTTTCTAAGGGTGCTGGCACCAGTGGAGGCTGCTGAGGGGAGGACAGCTCATAATAATGGCTGGAACGGAGCAAATGGGATGGCATCAAACACATGGAAACCATGTTTGATAACATTCCACTTACTCCACTCCAACCATAACCACGAGCCCGTCCTCCCCAATTAAGGTGCCACCAACCTCCTGTGACTGGCACGCATATTCAAACAGCAGGCAAGGCATGACCAGCCCTTCATTTGAGACGTGATGCCCTGAGAAGCCTGCGGTATTCTCCAGAAAGAGTAGAGAACCAAGTACAACATGCCACCATTATACAACGCGGCTGGTGCTCGTGCACACAGTACAGTGAGTGAGTGCTTGTTTGGATGCCAACAACATCTGCAGTACTACTCATCCTCTTGGTATGGTACATGACCTAACCAGGAAGAACCCATAGTTACAGGCTGTAACTAAGGCCTGGAGACCTCTTGTGTGATGTGTACCTGAAGAGTTTGGCTTAGTGGGCTAATGCCATCGTATGGAAGACCCGGGTTGGAACCCCGTCCATCACACATCCCTACAAGCTCCTCTCTAGGCCTCTATCAGAGGATATCTCTACCCGCATGGCACTCTCCCAGGTAATATAAGTCAAGGCCCGGCGAGTTGAGACATGAACACTGAATGCCTGGAATTTCCTCGCTTAAGGATCCATTTTTCTCCTCCCGACATGTGTGTCTTAGATCTACACGCCACAGCCAATCATAGGCTCCCCTAGACCGGTAACCCCTCCCTTTCCTCACCAGCGATAATCTCCCATGAATCCTAGGCTAAATGTTTGGTAGATAGACGTCATGTCTTCATTATAAGTCCCTCAGTAAACACAACCTAACATCATGTCCATTCATTGTCATGCCTTGGTTCAAACGTAGCCTGTATGTGTGAATCCTGTATTGTGTTGTAATGTGATGATGTGTGGCGTTGTGTTGTGTTGCAGACCTACCAACGCTCCTCTTGCGTCGGCTGTGTATCTGTGAGCTCTTCAGGTCTGAGTAGCCGTGCTGTTGGGAGTAGTTCTTATGATGCTTCTGCATCAGCTTGGTCTCCTCCATGACCTCATTTCCCGCACCTCGTCAAAACAGAAGGCAGCCGTGTTAATGCAATGTCTCGACACACACAAACACACACACACACACACACACACACACACACACACACATACACACACACACAGAGAAAGGTAGCTTACTCAACCAAGCAAGTTCACCCCAGTTTCACCACCCAAGCCTACATTAATGACACTTTACAAGCCCACAGGAGCTTCATTGGAGGTGAATTACATTGTGGTACAAGTGGCTAGTGTGGTCCTCTCCTAAAGACTGCGTCATTTCCTCCATTGATGTTTTATGGAGCCTGCTTCTCCACAACAAACATTCCTAGTCACCGGCTTAATGAGTTAAATGAACCGCCTTTATTGGCTTGGCAGACGGTTGATGATGTCATACCTCGACAGTAATCACCATCATTGTTCGGCTGCAAAACAGTCGACCACAAGCCTCCTCCAGTAGGGGTTACAGCAAACATGATATAGATAGTATGTTTCAAACCATGCCATAGACCTTAATGTACACACTAAAGCTAAATGCTTCTAAATAATGCCAAATAGGGTTCTTTGGCTTAAAAACCTGTATGGTTCTTCAAACGGTACTACAAACATTTAAGATTGATGCAGGTTCTTTATAGAACCATAGCGGATCCCTTGTTGGTGCTATATAGAACCCTTTCCTAAGGTTCTATACAGAACCATTAATAAAAGGTTCTATATAGCACCAAAAAAGGGTTCCGCTATGGTTACAACCCTTTTTGGAGCTATACAGAGCCCTTTTTAAGGTTCTTTATAGAACCTTTATGGAGAATGGTTCTATAAAGAACCTTCATCAATCTTAAATGTTCTTTGTAGTACCGTTTGAAGAACCATAAATGTTGTTACTTTGGTTAGCCATATTATATTGTTTGAATTCCATACGTGTTATTATTGTGGTAATTGACAAGTTGAATCAGGTGTGCTAGCCCTGGAACTGCTGGGACTCGCTGAGGGGAAAATTGAGAACTGAGGTAGACAACAGTTTTCAATTGACATAAGGCCATATGTGAGTCTTTCACAAGGCACCGTCACTGGCCATAGTCATATTTACAAAGCAACTTTATAACACTCATATTTACAACGCAACGGAATGACACTCTCACTCACGGTTGTACAAAATGAGCTGTGAGCAAACCACGGCCAGAAATATTCTAATGAGCCACCACCCCTACATTTTAATTATCACTAACAGAGAAACCCTTTTCTGAACTGCAAAGAACCATTGAAGGGCTCAATGGGTTCATTGAGTCCTTATGGTTCCACATAGAACCATCACCCTTCCCAAAGAACCCATGAGGAACCCTCTTTTTTTAGTGTGTAATTACATGCTCAGTCTTATTCACCCATTACTAAACACAGTGGGAGGAGGGGGAGACTTTCACAGAAGGAATGCAGCGGCTACAGTTGAGTCACACAGGTGGCCATCTTGTAATGTAAACCAAGGTGGTCGTTTCACAGGTGGTCATCAACCCCCATCAGCCAAGTAGTCTAGTAGTCTAATTAGTGGTTTTACATCACTATTTATAGGAAATGTTTGCTTAAATGTTGACTTTTGGCAGAAAGTGTACAATTACGTTGAGTGCAATTATGTTTAGTCATGGTGCCACAGTACAGTGCAGCACTGTTAGCTAACTGAATGCTAACAGTTTACTGTGGCTAGCTCACCTTATTACAGTCATGGTGCCACAGTACAGTGCAGGGCTGTTAGCTAGCTGAACACTAACAGTTTACTGTAGCTAGCTCACCTTATTACAGTCATAGTGCCACAGTACAGTGCAGCACTGTTAGCTAACTGAATGCTAACAGTTTACTGTGGCTAGTTCACCTTATTACAGTCATGGTCATCTGATAATCCCAGCTTGTTTTGGTCCCCACCCAGAGTATGCACTTTATTACAGGATCTGGTGCCAAAGTAACACACACTCATGGTACAGACCGCAAACACACACATGGCTGGCGTGCACACACACACACACACACACACACACACACACACACACACACACACACACACACACACACACACACACACACACACACACACACACACACACACACACACACACACACACACACACACACACACACACACACACACACACACACACACACAGCAGTAAAATGATAAAGGGCTGTTCAGTGGATGCAGTATTTTCCCTGGGAATAGAGGCTGGACTGTACAGAAACTTTCTGTTTACAGATCAGGTGGGTCCTCTCTCTGGTAGCCCACCTGTTCAAGGGACACAACCCCATACCTGTTCACATATACTGAACACACACACACACACACACACACACACACACACACACACAAAACGGAAACCTAAACACACACACATCAGAACTCAACTCACTGTGCTCATAACAACGTAAAGCCCAGTCAACCATTAGACAAAGCCTTCAGGTAAACACAAGGACTTCACTTATCCAGCTCCTTTGTGCTATAGACGAGACATTTGAAAGGCTTTTCTTCTCCTGTACAAGGTCTATATAAACCTCTGTTTGCTTATTTATTTCCATACATCTGTATGCTGCATTTCGTGGCCTTGTCAAGCCTAAACATTGCCCAGGCAGCGGGAAGAGAGAGAGAGCAGGCCTTTGCGTCTCCCTGTCAGCTAGTCAGTCATTTACATTTGAGTCATTTAGCAGACACTCTTATTCAGAGCAACCACAGGAGCAATTAGGGTTAAATGTCTTGCTCAAGGGCACATCGACAGATTTATTTCACCTAGTCAGCTTGGGGATTTGAACCAGCTATCGTCTGCTTATAACAGCTAGGGTACCTACCGTCCCAGTCAGACAGCTGTGACCCAGAAAAGATTTCCCTCCCTAGAGGAAGTGATTAGTGTTTACCTGCTCTGCTTGGGAGCCCTGTCTCCCTGCCGTTTAGCTCAACACAAAACCTATAGGTATCACTGTGTTAAGTAGGCTCATGTACACTAAGGCACTCAAACACACACGCTGAAACACACATGCACACACACACGGACACACACACATATGCACTCAGTCAGACACACAAACATGCACGCATGGACACGCAGGTCATGCAAGCACACATTCAGACATGCACACTAACACACACACACTCTGTCCTGTCTGTCCTCCTGTCAGTGAAACAGGTTGTGACAGCTGCCTGATGTCTCCACCTAACAACCTTTTAACGCTTTGGGTCACTGACAGAACTCCCAGCCTGCTTCTCTTTCTGTCTCTCTCTCACTCGCCCCTTAACCTTTCTCTGTTTACCCTTCTCTCTTCCTCCATCCCTCTTTCTCTTGCTCTCCCTTTCTTTATCTCTCTACCCCCTACCTCTCTACCTCTCAACCACCCTTAATTTCTCTCTATCTATTCTTCTCCTTTCTCTCTCTAGATGGGAAGGGAGTGAAGGAGAATGGGAGGCAGGCAGGCAGGGAGGGAGGGAGGGAGGGAGGGAGGGAGGGAGGGAGGGAGGGAGGGAGGGAGGAGGGAAGGAAGGATAGAGGGGGGAGGGAGGGGAGGGGAGGGAGGGAGGGGGGAGGGGGAGGGAGGGAGGGAGGGAGGGAGGGAGGGAGGGGGAGGGAGGGAGGGAGGGAGGGAGGGAGGGAGGGAGGGAGGGAGGGAGGGAGGGGGGAGGGAGGGAGGGAGGGGTAGAGGGAGGGAGGGAAGGAGGTAGAGGGAGGGAGGGAGGGAGGGAGGGAGGGAGGGAGGGAGGGAGGGAGGGAGGGAGGGAGGGAGGGAGGGAGGGAGGGAGGGAGGGAGGGGGAGGGAGGGAGGGAGAGAAGAAGGAAGACAAGCAGGGAGGGCGTCACGGCAATGGACACCGGGAGGAGACAGGCCATGTCAGAGCGGATGGAGAGAGAAAAGGAGACGCCATATAAAGGAGTCCTTTATGGACTGACTACTGCTTTTTCAGCATCACAAAAGACCTTTCTGTTGTTTTCCTTTCTACATGAAGAAAGCAGGCTGGGAGAGAAAGAGAGAGGGAGGGGGAAGGGAGGGAGATGGATAGACATAGTGATTAGAGCGAGAGAGGGAGAAGGATAGACAGAGACTGGGAGAAGAGAGAAAGAGATATGGATAGACAGAGAGGCAAGCATGAAGACAGAAGCAGACTGAATGAGCAAGAGGGAGAAAGAAAAAAGAAAGGAGAGTGAGAGGAAGAGAAAGACAGTAAACAACACAGAGAAAGATATAATTCTACCTCTGTAGGGAGCCCCCCTCCTCCTCGCCCCTGTCTACTCCAGGTAAGGTTGAGGTAAAGGCTTGTAGGTAATGACACGCCTGCTGCCTGCAGCAGCTTCCTCAGTCTCCAGCCATGAATCACACTGCCTCTGATGACTCCTAAATTACTCCATCTATTAGCTAGGAGATCTCTCTCTCTCTCTCTCTCTCTCTCTCTCCCCCTTTCACTGTCAGCATTCTACCTTCTGACACAACACTTCTGGACCCGTTTTCATAAAGTATCTCAAAGTAGGAGTGCTGATCTAGGATCAGTGTTGCCTTTCCTACAGTGAGACATCTTATGAATACAGGACCTGGTACTGGAGAAATGGAAATGGTTCTTCCAGTGAGAGAGTGTATCAGCCCACTGAGCACAGACGTCTGTTCAATGTCTAGTTTTAATTTACATTGGGTTGAGTTGACAACTAATGTGAATTCAATGTAAAATCAACCCCCTAAAAAATCACCTCATTGGATTTAGATTAAAAGTTAGGTGGAAAAAATACAACATTTCCTTACGTTGATAACTTTTTTGAAATCCAACCAGATTTCCACGTTGATTCAACATCATTACATTACATTTTTGTGTTGAAATGAAGTAGAAACAATGTTGATTCAACCAGTTTTCCCCAGTGGTGAATCTGGGGTGAATCTGGGGCATCGGAGTAGGAATGCTGATCTAGAATCAGGTCCCCCATGTCCATATAATCTTATTAAAAGGCAAAGACTGATCCTAGATCAGAACTCTGAGAAGCTTTGAGAATACAGGCCCTGAACTGTTGCAAACTGTAGATAAACAGGCAGAGCAGGGCTGCAGGTTCAGGTAGTTGTTGCACAACCTTTTCCCTGTAGAGTGAAGTGCAGCCAGGAATACAGGCTGCAGATACTCCACCTCTCCACCACAGGCCTCATGTCAAGAGTCAGGTTCCCCTTTCTGTCAGTCCTTCAGTATAGACAGATAAGAACAGAACAGACCAAGAGGCTGGGGAAGATGAGAGGAGAGGGGGAGAGGAGACTGGCTCCAGGGGGGAGAGACTTCAGCAGGTCATCTCAGATGTCACCCTGTCTGAAGAGACCATCGCCTTGCTGACTGCTCTTCACTGACTCCCTGACATACACACACAAGTGCATACACGCCGAAACACATACACGTGCATGTTCACACACACACACACACACACACACACACACACACACACACACACACACACACACACACACACACACACACACACGCACGCACGCACGCACGCACGCACGCACGCACACACGCACGCACACACACACACACACACACACACACACACACACACACACACACAATTACCCTCCCGTCCACCATGGACCTCCTACATGCCCCTGAGGCTGCTCTCAACACTGCAGACTATCAACACTGCAGACTATCGACACTGCAGACTCTCGACACTGCAGACTATCAACACTGCAGACTCTCAACACTCAGACTATCGACACTGCAGACTCTCAACACTGCAGACTATCGACACTGCAGACTCTCGACACTGCAGACTATCAACACTGCAGACTATCAACACTGCAGACTCTCAACACGACTCTAAACACTGCAGACTATCGACACTGCAGACTATCGACACTGCAGACTCTCAAACACTGCAGACTATCAACACTACACTGCAGACTATCGACACTGCAGACTATCGACACTGCAGACTCTCAACACTGCAGACTATCGACACTGCAGACTATCGACACTGCAGACTATCGACACTGCAGACTATCGACACTGCAGACTATGCAGACTCTCGACACTGCAGAATCTCGACACTGCAGAATCTCGACGCTGCAGACTCTCGACACTGCAGACTCTCGACACTGCAGACTCTCGACACTGCAGACTCTCGACACTGCAGACTCTCGACACTGCAGACTCTCATCACTGCAGACTCTCATCACTGCAGACTCTCATCACTGCAGACTCTCATCACTGCAGACTCTCATCACTGCAGACTCTCATCACTGCACAGACCCATATAAAACACAGGCCAAGACCAGATAAGCCCTGAAGGTCTCCTTCTAAATGACACTGACACATCCCTCCCTTCTTCCCAGGGCTCAACACAGTTGAAGAGGGTGAGAACTCCTATCTGTCTACAAGGTATAAGAGTTCAACAAGTGGCCAGGGGTTAAGGGTTTAGGATCCAATGGTTGCAACATATGCCATGGGACAAACAGACATAGATAACTGACAGTTCTCTCTCTCTCTCGCTCTCTCTCTCCCTCCCTCTCCATCTCTCTCTCACCCCCTCCTACTTTCTGACAGGCAGGACCCAGTCCCTTGTACAGTCCCTCTCCCCAGTAACTAGCTTTACTGTCCTGCCGTTCACAACAAAAGCTCTGAAAATACACCTCTGGCTGGCGTCTAAGGTCTTTCAATGGCCTGCCTGGCAGCCTATTGGCTCATCAGGCAGCCTATTGGCCTCCAGGCAGCTGTATGTACTGGTAATAATAATCAGGCAGTCTGTTGGCCTCCAGGCAGATGTATGTACTGGTAATAATAATCAGGCAGTCTGTTGGCCTCCAGGCAGATGTATGTACTGGTAATAATAATCAGGCAGTCTGTTGGCCTCCAGACAGATGTATGTACTGGTAATAATAATCAGGCAGTCTGTTGGCCTCCAGGCAGATGTATGTACTGGTAATAATAATCAGGCAGTCTGTTGGCCTCCAGACAGATGTATGTACTGGTAATAATAATCAGGCAGTCTGTTGGCCTCCAGGCAGATGTATGTACTGGTAATAATAATCAGGCAGCTAACAGAACACATTCCACATTCAGCATTTCAATTCAATTATAAACACATCTTCTCATGCTAAGGCTAGCTGCTAGAACCAGCCCTCCTGAGACCTATTTCAGACTCCACTCAGTCCAACCAATATGATGACGAGCTGAATTGTGGAGGAAAAGTGCTTTCATAATGTAGGCCTGCTATATTCCACGTGCTGTGTGTGTTGTGATAATCTAATGAAATGTTATTGCTATGTTGATCTGATAGGAGACACAAGACAAGTTTAACCATTGGTGATTCAATAGTTAACTGAATTTGCCAATAGGAAATGTGGATAAAACAAACAGACAACATCAGTAATAACATACATGATAAATGATAAAATGACGTAGGCCTATATCTGTACCCCAACATAGGTGTGAGTGATGTAATGAACCCTGTTTATAAGTCAAACCAAAGAAAAGCCCATTCATTGGCTATGTAATTAGTGAATAGGAGCAAATGCTTCTTGGAGCAATAGTACCAACATGAACCATATGGCTAATAGTAATCATAGTTGGCATATGAGGTAGACCTTCCATTACCAACACAGGTGTTTAACGCCAATTATAGAATTATCCATTTCCATCCACAAGACAGACTTGGGGAAAGCCCAGATTTGATATATGGCGGGTGGCCTGTGTAAATAGAGGCTCATGTGAACGCAAAAATCATGTGCCAGCGCACCCTTGTAACCGAATCTCCCCTTCAAAAGAGCCAGAGACAGACAGCTAGATTGCTCTCGACAAGAGACAACCACATCCAAGGAACATGACTGCGGCAGAAAAGCTGTGCTCGCTGCACCCTGTGCGCCGCATGCGCCTATCCGTTTACAGCCACCGTCCAACACGCCGCATGTACCTATCCGTTTACAGCCACAGCTGTGGCACCCTGAGTGCCATAAAGCCAGCATATTGCGGGTGACAACTTCTAAATAGAATCTGGCAAAATAAATACCGCGGTGAAAGTCCACCTTCTATGTCACATGTGTACACTACAGAGTAGGACGCGTCTTATCTCGCGCTGGTATTTTCTGTATTAGTTCCCAAGTAGGATGCATCACTTTCTGTTCCAGAAAACCTGGCCTTCCCTCCTCCCTCCCTTCTCCCTGGCCTCGACTACAAATCCGGGAACATTTCCTCCACGAGACACTTGCCTAAACACGCTCCCGTGTCGTTGTTGTTTGTTTGTCTGTTTTCAATTAGCTAATTAAAAAGACCCAAATGACTACTATAATCCCCGCCAAATGTCTTCGGGCCGGGCAGCGGGGCACAGAGCCTTTTACGCGCTCGGTGCCGAAAGCAGCTTGACCAGTCCATTCATTTCATAGCAACAGTTGTTGGAGAAGCATGCTGACTGGCTGCTGAGATCCCAAGGTAAGTCTGATACGGAGAGTCCCACAGGCTCCAGCAACTTCCACTCAGTGAAACAAGAGAATAAGTAAAACATGCATTTGCTGGTGCTGAATCAGTAACACTATCCAATCGGGTATGCCCAAATAATGCCTGCTGCGTCTTTGCGACCTTCAGAGATTCGGTATCATCGTTCTTTCCCCTAGTCAATTTTATGACACCGTTCTACGTGACTTATAAATACAAGTAAACACCTTTATGGTATCGCCCAGTGCGACAGACTGGGGTTCGAGCAAAGTTCAGTGGAATGGAATCACAGTTCGTGTGCGTGAAAGTATCAAGAGACAGAATTTACCTACGGGGACGTCTATCTCGGAGTCCAATAGCCGCTGGAGGTCGCTGATGCTGTGGATTTCGCTGTGGGACAGTCTCTCTATCAACTCCTGCGGGACTTCCTACACACACACACACACACACACACACACACACACACACACACACACACACAATCAAGACAAAACGATTACAATGAAGATTAAAGACACACATGGACTGTAAAACAACGCATACATTGCGTCATTATCTATTATTGTCTTATTAATTCAGGTCAATGGAGAGGAAAAATGACGCTACGGTGTGCCCATTACAGCATGCATGTTCGGCTCTCTTGAGTCTTGTTCACAGACCGTCCGCTACACTTGCACTTGTGACTTGTTGCGGATACTAGGTTTCTCTCTCAAGCTGGAAGGAGTGTTCGGCCTCACAGCGACAGAGCCTAGGCTATTTATATATCCCAAGTGCGGTTCCCATGAAAGCGTTTGGCTGGCTCAACCATAACGTTGTCACAGTTGGCTCACGCATAAACAGATTTGGAACGACCGCCCAAAATAAGTCAAATATGTTTCTTGGTGCAGTTACAAGGCTGTTTCTAAAAGCGTTCCATGCAATGCATTCATATGGCAAGTGGGGTGGTGCTGATATTGCAAGACATTTGTGTCGCCTTAGGGCTACAAGTTTGCTTCTTGTTTGTTCGTTTTTTTTGCCGATTAAATAGCAGAAGAAATCCAATAGGCTTTTATGACGACTTAATATGCACAAAGTCAGCACAAAATGGTTGAGGAACAACATTTTAAATATAAATAAAAATAGGCCTAATGTGTTTGCAACATCTAAATAACGTGTATCCAATATAGCCTAGGTCTATGCACTTTGTAACAACGACCTTCCCACAGCTTGTAAAACAATGTCGACTGCTGTGCAGCAAAGCCCCTTCTCCAGAACAAATGCGCGCTAAGGACAGCTCCGGGACCCCGAAGTCCCTAGACTCCCCTCTACCCATTCGCCCCCACACTCAACCCCCTCAACCCCGCAAAACGACCCCCCGCGCCAGGCAGGAGTGTGACAGTGAGAGAGAGAGGCATGCACTCTGCCTGACTGTGGCTAGTCTTATTCAAACCCGTAGAAAGTGGTTGCGAAAAGCCCTTATGTCTTTCATACCTCAGCAACAGCATTCAGCAGGTACGACGTACAGAGCAGGAAGTAGCAAAGTACGGGTCTCATCTCCCTTTAATTCCGATTTCCCCAAAAACAAGAAAACGTCTCCTGCTGTAGGAGCCGCAAAGTCGCTCCTGCCCGCGGATGATCAAGAACCATCCCTTGGGGAGAGGAACATGTGAGTAGTCCCGTTCAGTCGCCCGCGGTACAACTCCTAAACACTTGTTTGGGGAACTCTGCGGATATCTGAAGTGCTTTGAAGTAGAGTAGTTGACTGCAATGTAATTCACATTCGTGCGCGTCCGCCACTCCGAGCCCTCTCTCCGTGACAGAAGTAGAGCAGACAAAAGGGCATGGCTGGCTCCTTAGACCAGTTGAGCAGTAAGGCAATCCCAACAGAAGACCTTGACAATCATTGCACTTGTTATCAACCCCCCAAGAACGAATAACTTGTTAAGTCTTCTTCAGAGGTTGGAAAACATGTAACCGTTTCCCTTGTTCTCAAATATTTCGAGTTCTATACCCCCAAATTATTATTTATACGATGAACATGAAAAACCATGACATTTAAATATTTCAATAACAAAAAGTGCGTCTTTTTTAAATGGTACAATCCCAGGTTTAAGTCCCGTTATGAAAACCAAAAATAGAGCAGCGGAAATAGCTCTGTAAAAAGTTGTCCGTGTGTTCTATCCAGTGAGTGCTTAGCTTGCAGTGTGGAATAGAGAGCTCGACAGGTCCGTCTCTGTGTTGGACTCTGGAGTGAATAAAGTCTCGAGCGCACTGGAGCCGCTGAATATAGTGAGCTCGAGCTGTGGGAGTTGGGTGAGCCGCGTGCCTGATGCGCCTCCCCTCGCGCTCCGGTGGTGCTCTCCCATCAATTCACCAGGCCTGGGAGCTGGTTGGTTGGCGGATGATTTAAAAACATATCCTCCTCTACCTCCAACCCCTACCCCAACCCAAGACGTCACCTACAAAAAAACACACGCGTAGGCTATTGATTTAGCTACATATTAACAAACTACATATAAAATAAAAAATTGAACATAATAACAAGATATATATTTAATGATGATGAAGATGATAAAGCCCATGCCTTTGACCATCACCAATCTTCCTTGATACACAGAGAGTAACCAACTGTTACAACACCTCTTAACAGTATCATGCATGAGTGATCCATTTAACAAACTTGTATCCAAGAATATGTCACCCAAATCATCAAATCAAATGTTATTTGTCACATGCTTAGTAAACAACAGGTGTAGGCTTAATAAGAATAGCAAAAATCACTGAAGCTGGAGACTCATATCTCCCTCTCTAACTTTAAGCACCAGCTGTCAGAGCAGCTCACAGATCACTGCACCTGTACATAGCCCATCTGTAAATAGCCCATCACCCTCATCCCCATACTGTTATTTATTTTGCTCCTTTGCACCCCAGTATCTCTACTTGAACTCTCATCTTCTGCACATCTTTCACTCCAGTGTTTAATTGCTAAATTGTAATTATTTCGCCACTATGGCCCATTTATTGCCTTACCTCCCTTATCTTACCTCATTTGCACACACTGTATATAGACTTTTCTATTGTGTTATTGACTGTGTGTTTGTTTATTCCATGTGTAACTGTGTTGTTGTTTGTGTCGCACTGCTTTGCTTCATCTTGGCCAGGTCGCAGTTGTAAATGAGAACTTGTTCTCAACTAGCCTACCTGGTTAAATAAAGGTGAAATAAATAAAATACAAATAATAATAATAATGTCCATTATTGAGAGTAAGACCATCAGTGTAAAGGCCCAGTGCAGTTACAAACATAATTTCCTGTGTTTTATATATATTTCCACACTATGAGGTTGGAATAATACTGTGAAATTGTGAAAATTATGATTATGCACTTTTAGTGTAAGAGCTGTTTGAAATGTCACCGTTTTGGTGGGATGGAGTTTTGGCCTGCCTTGTGACATAACAAATTAGTTATTAGACCAATAAGAAAGAGAGTTCCAAACCTTTTTGACAATAACAGGTCATTTTCAGATTTCCCCTCCCCACTCAGACAGTCCTAGCTAAATTCTTGCTTGAGAAAATGCTTTTTGCTAAGAAGTAAAACAATGGTTTTTTTTTTGGGGGGGGGGGGGCATTTTAATTGAAAACAATCACAATAAGGTACTTCATTGTTACCCAGAAATAATTTGATATTGAGATAAAAAATGGCTGCATTGGACTTTTAAACAAGAGGAGGAACCCACAACCCACTGTCTGGTTAACAAGAGACTGACTGGTCTAAACTTGCTCAGAGGAAGTCACCATTCAACTCTAGAGTAGCGGGGTTTATTTGGGAGGTCCTGGTTGGAAAAGCCCTTGGGGGCATGGTTAAAGTCCAGGACGTACAGGACTGGACACACCACCACTGGCCACAGGTGTGGCCTCGGCCTCAATGCTTATATCAGAGAACAACTTCCCTATAACCTGAAATACAAAGTGAATATCACTCAGTTTCGCTATGGTTTCACTTCACCAGTTAAATAAACAGGGTGGCCCTTATGATCACAACTTCTTCCCAGCCTGAAATCCAAACTAAATATCTCTCTTGTTTCGCATCACTGACTCAAGTGAAATAGTGGCCCCCAATTTCACTATAGATTGCATCGCAGCAAAAGGCTTTTGATATCAGAGCAACTTTCCGAGCCTGGAATATAAACCTAATATTGCAACCTAATATTTCACCTGAATAATTGAAGTGAAAACAGAGAAAAAAGTTAAAGAAAAAGTTAAAACAGAGGGAAAAAAATAGAAATTGAGAAAAAGGGGCAATATTCAGTTTGGATTCCAGACTACAACCTTCCTGCATACATACTATTTGACCTGTAGTCATTAAACTCTAGGTTACTACCGTAACATAGTTATTTCTCTGTGGTGTGCAGCACCTTCCCCCATAATATTTGTCATGGCAGTGGTTGCTCATGCCCCCATAGCTTTCTATTGCATAAGTCAGGCCCAGAGAGATGGAGAGATGATGGGTCCTGGTATATGACTAATGACTGATGAGGAGGTTCCTTATATAGACCCCATGTGGTCGCCAACATCATACACGGTCATCTCTATTACATCACAGGTCAGAGGTGGGGAGTGGAGGTGGGGAGTGGAGGTGATTGGAGGGAAACAGAGGTTAAAAGAGAAGATAGAGGAGGAGGAGAGGGGGATCATCACAGAACAGATTAGGGGAGTAGAACAATAATAAGTGGAATGGTGAGATGAGGATAGGAACGGAAAGGAGACGAGGGGAGTAGAAAGAAGTCGGGGGGGGGGGCAGCTGGCAGGTCTCTCCATCTAGCCCCCTCTCTCATTCTCTCTCTCTCTCTCTCTCTCTCTCTCTCTCTCCTTCAGTCTCTCCCTCCACGGGCTATTAAACAACATGTTTACTGGCAACTGAGGTCTGTGTACCTAACAACATCAACCCCAATAAATCGTTTTATGGAAGCTGGCTGCACAGTAAACCTGTGGCCATAAAGACGTGGCGGAGGGGAAGACATGTTCTCTGAGTAAGGAGATGACTCCTGTTTCTCCCCGGGCCACACATAGCACAGCTCCCAACTGGGAGGAGGGAAGAGGGAGTGGGAATAGGAAAGAATTCCTGCTCCGGAAAGTAGTGGATGTGGTGGATACGAGTCTGTCTGACCTGGGAGTGTGGAGAAGAGCAGAGAAATATAATTACTATAGAACATCCACCACTTGACGTGAATGGGACTGTCCATTCTGTCAGTCCGTCTGACCTGTGGATGTGGAGGAGAGCAGACAAATAGAATGACAAGTCAGTGTTGCTGAGTCAGTGATGGATGGACCTCTTGGCCGTGGTCTATTTAACAGTAGGCGTTGTAACAAACACACTATCTTGACCAGAAGACAATCTTCCTCTCAGCTCAGTTTATCTAATACTCTCAACCACCTGGAACTGAACCCAAGATTCTCACACTATAGACGTGTCAGAGAAGACACAACCGATTGAGGACAGGAATATTATATGTACACACCCCAGCGTAATTCCCACAATCATCACCACAAACTAGTATAAATACCACTAAGTTCAACCATCCATGTCTATGTAGTAGACAATTTTCTGTTATCTGCAGTGCTTTACTGTAGAAATGTCAGCCATTTTACAGTGTAGCAACACAGACATTGTGCTGATTAAACAAAGAAGAATGCAGGCAGAAGAGTAAACATTCCATATCAAATATAACTTTATTTGTCACAAGCGCCGAATACAACAAGAGTAGACTTTACCGTGAAATGCTTACTTACAAGCCCTTAACCAACAGTGCAGTTCAAGAAGAGTTAAGAAAATATTTACCAAGTAGAATAAAATAAAAGTAATAATAAAAAGTAACACAATAACAATAACAATAATGAGGCTATATACAGGGAGCACCAGTACTGAGTCAGTGTGCTGGGGTACAGGTTAGTTGAGGTAATTTGTACATGTAGGTGGGGGTGAAGTGACTATGCATAGATAATAAACAGCGAGTAGCAGCAGTGTACAAAAGGGAGGGGGTGTCCGTGTAAATTGTCCGGTGGTGATTTTATGAATTGTTCAGCAGTCTAATGGCTTGGGGGTAGAAGCTGTTGAGGAGCCTTTTGGTCCTAGATTTGGCGCTCTACTACCGCTTGCCGTGCGGTAGCAGAGAAAACAGTCTATAACTTGGGTGAATGGAGTCTTTGACAATTTTTTGGGCTTTCCTCTGACACCACCTATTATATAGGTCCTGGATGGCAGGAAGCTTGGCCCCAGTGATGTACTGGGCCGCTCGCACTACCCTCTGTAGCACCTTACGGTCGGATGCCGAGCAGTTGTCATACCAGGCAGTGTTGCAACCGGTCAGGATGCTCTCGATGGTGCAGCTGTAGAACCTTTTGAGGATCTGGGGACCCATGCCAAATCTTTTCAGTCTCCTGAGGGGGAAAAGATTTTGTCGTGCTCTCTTCACGACTGTCTTGGTATGTTTGGACCATGATAGTTCGTTGGTGATGTGGACACCAAGGAACTTGAAACTCTCGACCCGCTCCTCTACAGCCCCATCGATGTTAATGGGGGCCTGTTCAACCCGTCTTTTCCTGTAGTCCACGATCAGCTCCTTTGTCTTGCTCACATTGAGGGAGAGGTTGTTGTCCTGGCACCACACTGCCAGTTCTCTGACCTCCTCCCTATAGGCCGTCTCATCATTGTCAGTGGTCAGGCCTACCACTGTTGTGTCATCAGCAAACTTAATGATGGTGTTGGAGTCGTGTTTGGCCACGCAGTCGTGGGTGAACAAGGAATACAGGAGGGGCCTAAGTACACACCCCTGAGGGGCCCCAGGGTTAAGGATCAGCGTGGCAGACGTGTTGTTGCCTACTCTTACCACCTGGGGGTGGCCCGACAGGAAGTCCAGGATCCAGTTGCAGAGGGAGGTGATTAGTCCCAGAGTCCTTAGCTTAGTGATGAGCTTTGTGGGCACTATGGTGTTGAACGCTGAGCTGTAGTCAATGAACAGCATTCTCACATAGGTGTTCCTTTTGTCCAGGGGAGAAAGGGCAGTGTGGAGTGTGATTGAGATTGCATCATCTGTGGATCTGGCGGTATGCGAATTCGAGTGGGTCTAGGGTGTACGGGAGGATGCTGTTGATGTGAGCCATGACCAGCCTTTCAAAGCACTTCATGGCAACCGACGTGAGTGCCACGGGGTGGTAATCATTTAGGCAGGTTACCTTCGTTTCCTTTTGCACAGGGACTATGGTGGTCTGCTTGAAACATGTAGGTATTACAGACTCGGTCAGGGAGAGGTTGAAAATGTCAGTGAAAACACTTGACAGTTGGTCCGCGCATGCTTTGAGTACACGTCCTGGTAATCCGTCTGGCCCAGCGGCTTTGTAAATGTTGACCTGTTTAAAGGCTTTGTTCACATCGGCTACCGAGAGTGTTATCACACAGTCATCCAGAACAGCTGGTGCTCTCGTGCATGCTTCATTGTTGCTTGCCTCGAAGTGAGCATAAAAGGCATTTAGCTCGTTCGGTAGGCTCGTGTTACTGGGCAGCTCGCGTCTAGGTTTCCCTTTGTAGTCCGTAATAGTTTGCAAGCCCTGCCACATCCGATGAGTGTCAGAGCGGGTGTAGTAGGATTCAATCTTAATCCTGTATTGACGCTTTGCTTGTTTGATGGTTCGTCTGAGGGCATAGCGGGATTTCTTATAAGCGTCCGGATTAGTCTCCCACTCCTTGAAAGCGGCAGCTCTAGCCTTTAGCTCGATGCGGATGTTTCCTGTAATCCATGGCTTCTGGTTGGGATATGTATGTACATGTCACTGTGGGGACAACGTCGTCGATGCACTTTTTAATGAAGCCGATGACTGAGGTGGTGTACTCAATGCCATTGGATGAATCCCAGAACATATTCCAGTCTGTGCTAGCCAAAACAGTCCTGTAGTGTAGCATCCGCGTCATCTGACCACTTCCTTATTGAGCGAGTCACTGGTACAATCTGCTTTAGTTTTTGCTTGTAAGCAGGAATCAGAAGGATATAATTATGGTCAGATTTGCCAAATGGAGGGTGGGGGAGAGCTTTGTATGCATCTCTGTGTGTAGAGTAAAGGTTGTCTGGGATTTTTTTTTCTCTGGTTGCACATGTGACATGCTGGTAAAAATTTGGTAAAACGGATTTAAGTTTGCCTGCATTAAAGTCCCCGGCCACTAGGAGAGACGCTTCTGGGTGAGTATTTTCTTCTTTGCTTATGGCCTTATAGAGTTGGTTGAGAGTGGTCTTAGTGACAGCTTTGTTCTGTGGTGGTAAATAGACGGCTACGAATAATATAGATGTGTCATATGGAGTGGACCAAAATGCAGCGGGAATGTGTATACTCATCTTCCTTTTTATTTTAGGAAAAAACGTGAACACAAAAAATAACAAAACAACGACGAAACAGTCCTGTAAGGCTACTAGGCTATACACGGAATAACCACCCACAAACACAAGAGAAAAAAAACCCCATATAAATATGGCCTCCAATTAGAAGCAACGACAACCAGCTGCTTCTAATTGGAGGTCGTTCCCAAAACTAACATACAAATACAACTAGAAATACGAACATAGAAATACAAAACATAGAACAATACCCAAAAAACACCGACAACACAAAACAAACACACCCCTGCTACGTCCTGACCAAACTACAATAACAAATAGCCCCTTTTACTGGTCAGGACGTGACAAGATGAGAACTCTCTTGGTAGATAGTGTGGTCTACAGCTTATCATAAGGTACTCTACCTCAGGCGAGCAATGCCTTGAGACTTCTTTAATATTAGACATTGCGCACCAGCTGTTATTGACAAATAGACACACACCCCACCCCTCGTCTTACCAGAGGTAGCGTCATACGGAGCTGGGGCATGTTCATTAGGCACCAAACGGAACATAACGTACTGAAACAGGTATAGGGACTACCTCGAGTTATCCCAATAAGAAATGTTTGTTTTTGTTTTCCATTGTAAAATGTTGGTGAATCCCTGCCTACCATTATCTCACTGTGTGAGTCATGAGCTAGACCAGAGGATCACAGTGGTGGGATATACAGTACTCTATCTCCTCCTTCCATCTCTCTGGGCTAAACCACCCTTAACCAAAGCTCCAACCACCACATCAGTCTGTGTCTAAGATGATAAAGCAGATACCATTAGTGGTTATTGTTTTGACATATGAAGAGGGCTTTGTGTATCATTTACTGTTAAACACACCACTCACTGTATAATGCTATAGTCCTATTGGACACCATAGGACCACACCTTTACGATTACTCACTGCTAAGTAGATGATTCAGCAGAGATTCCCTGAGCAAAGGCACATTCCAGACAGAGGTGTTATACTGTATAAGGAATGGACTTAGAAACTATGTGAGTATACCTGGCTTATTATCATTATGCACTTAGCACTTCTTCATCTCTCAGCACACACACACACACACACCATCCCCCTCTCTCCCTTCCTCACTTTGTCCCTCCATCCCTCCCTCAATCACTCTTCTTGCATTAATTAGTTTACTCACCTGTCTGGTCTGTAATGAATAGGAGCGATGGAACATTAGAGAGGGACAGGAGGTTGGAGTGGTTTACTGTGCCAGACACACACACACACACACACACACACACACACACACACACACACACACACACACACACACACACACACACACACACACACACACACACACACACACACACACACACACACACACACACACACACACACACACACCAGGCAAAGCCAAACACATGCAGCTGGCCATTTAGTAGGACATTTATGGGTAACTGGTCTCCCATTCTCTCCTAGTTTCATAATAATCTGAGGGGGGTGCTCTTACGGGCTCCTGTTCCCATATAGCCCCGCGGGGACACCAGGTGAGGGGGTATGTTACAGGCAAGGTGCCCTGAGTTACACCTCTGGGATGCCCAGACCACTTAGCCCAACACACACACACACACACACACACACACACACACACACACACACACACACACACACACACACACACACACACACACACACACCATCTCCCCACAAACACCTGTTATTTAGTTGAACAGAACCCCCAGTCCCCTTTTGCCAGGGTTAGGGTGAGGTTGGTGGTTTGTGGTCAAGGTACGGGTACGGGTACAGGTTCACCGATATGCCACACTGCTGCCTTTCTACAGCTGCTAAATATTTCACATGTACTTTCATTATTAAGTCCAGCTAAGTGATGATGGTGTCTTGGATGTGTAAAGCTCCAGCCCTGTCAGCCTGTGGTCATCTCTTGTCATAACTCTCCCACAACGTTTCCACAGACTGCCCTCTGAGGCAAGAGATCGGCAAGGGCTAGAAATAAGGACGTCTGTGTGTACAAAATGAAATAACAGTGAAAGAATGGAGAGAAATGTGGAAGGAATGTGTGTATGCTTGGCCTTTGTCCTTTGTGTCTGGTTCATGTGTGTGTGTGTGTGTGTGTGTGTGTGTGTGTGTGTGTGCGCACGCGCGCTTGGCCTCAGTCCGTCATGTCCAGTTCCAGTGTGGGTTTCAGTCATGTGTTCCAGTGCTCTTGGTTGACCCCTGCTGCTGGAGCAGAGGAGGGAGCACTGACCACAGTGGCTGACCACAACACTGGGTGGGAACTGGGAAGCAGCTGACACCAACCTCAGCTGACCAGAGCTGAGCAGTGGGAATCACACACACACATGTGCACCCGCAGGCATGCGCAACCCGACACGCACACACATACGCATACACACACACGCACACACACGCACGCACGCACGCACGCACGCACGCACACACACACACACACACACACACACACACACACACACACACACACACACACACACACACACACACACACACACACACACACATGCAGCCATTCAGGCTAGGACAAGCCTTAACATGCAGTTCCCAGTTCCCCCCGTTCCCCCCTTGGTGGGTCTCACACCCTAAAACACTACCTCTTTATTCACTGGCTGGCTAAAAAAACATACAGTCACACGAAACAGGGGGACTTCTAGCATAGAAGCAAGAGAGAAACAGAGGGGCTTGAGACATAGCAGTGTAATGGCTGGTGCTCTGTTGTCTATCAAGCCCTGACCTTTTCAACATGTGTGTGGCTGTGTAGAGACTGCTGGGAACCGATCAGAGGAAGACAGGGGTCTCGGGTCTCCCCTCTACACCATGGTGGTCTGACCCCCCTAACCATGGGAACTCCCCCACTGGGAGAGTCCACATGCTGAGTGGCGGGGGTGTGGGGATTGAGGGAACATGGAGATGTCTGCAAACCCACAAATCACACAGAGGAGGCTGATGAGGGGAGGATGGCTCATAATAATGAATGGAACAGAGTGAATGGAATGGTATCAAACACATGGAAACCAGATGTTTAATGTGTTTGAGACCATTCCATTCATTACGTTCCAGCCATTACTATGAACCTGTCCTCCCCATTTAAAGTACCACCAGCCACCACTGGAATCACACTATGATGTTGGTTATGCGCAGCAAGGAGGGATTAGGGAGGGAGCAGGTTAGAGAGAAACTTCAGTTTTCATTGACCTTTGCAAAACGTTGTGCCCTTATGAACAGGACGAGACTGGATTGTTTTATTTAAAAAATGTAACCTTTATTTAACTAGGCAAGTCAGTTAGGAACAAAATCTTATTTACAATGACGGCCTACAACGGCCAAACCCAGACGACGCTGGGCCAATTGTGCGCCACCCTATGGGACTCCCAATCACGGCCGGTTGTGATACAGCCTGGAATCGAACCAGGGTGTCTGTAGTGACGCCTCAAGCACTGAGGTGCAGTGCCTGAGACCGCTGCGCCACTCGGGAGCCCAATGATTCTTGAGCGTTCTGTGTCGCTGGTCCCAGAGGATCCAACCCAACTTAAGATCCATTTGTAACAAACTGTTTGGAATGAGATGTGGAGTTATGTGGTTAGGGTGGAGTGTGGGCGGCAACAATGTTGTGGACTGGGGTTAATCAGTGGCAGATTTCGGGGTTGAGGGTGAGAGGGACCCAGCTAATAATTCCTGGATACCTCTACAGGAGGGAAACAGCTGTCCTCAGAAATGTATTAGAAATGTATTAGGTCCCTATAAGCCTATAATGACTCCTCCAATTGGCATGCCAGGTGGGGCTTTCACTTCATTCTCTTCTTGTTCTCCTCCTTCCAATCCTTCTGGTCCCTAGTTCCAGGCTACAGTCCTAATGGTGTTGGTGTGCTGGGGAGGATTAAGGCAGGATTTCCCCATGCCTCACTGGAGATCTGCTAGGCAGGCAGAGATTGACAGGACTGCACCACAGAGAGTGGAGAACAGGAGATGGGAGGAGAGGAGAAGAGGGGGATTAGAGGAGAAGAAGGGAAGGAGAGGTGAGGGGAGGGAGGAGGGGGAGGAGGCGAGAGGAGGGAGAAGGAGAGGAGGGGGAGGAAAGGAGAGGAGGGGAGGGGGAGCAGATGATGTGGAGGACAAGGTTAAGGGGGAAGAGAGGTAGGGGGAGAGAGGAGAGGAGGGGGGAGGAGAGGAGAGGACGAGGTGGGGGAGGAGATGAGGGGGAGGAGTGGATGAGGGGGAGCTCAGTGGACTGATTCCTTATAGGATTTAAAGGTGACCTATACTAGTTAATCCACAGTGGTACATAGCCATATTCTTTCCTGAAGTAGAAGGGATTCTTTCTCTACTATACATATTGTGCAGTAGGGGAGGAGGAGAGGATGGTGAGGAGGAGGAGGGGAGGAGGAGAGGATGGTGAGGAGGAGTAGAGGAGGAGAGGATGGTGAGGAGGAGGAGGAGGAGGGGAGGAGGAGAAGATGGTGAGGAGTAGGAGGGGAGAAGGAGAGGATGGTGAGGAGGAGGAGGAGGAGAGGAGGAGAGGATGGTGAGGAGGAGTAGAGGAGGAGAGGATGGTGAGGAGGAGGAGGAGGGGAGGAGGAGAGGATGGTGAGGAGGAGGAGGGGAGGAGTAGAGGATGGTGAGGATGAGGAGGAGAAGACGGTGAGGAGGAGAGGATGGTGGGGAGGAGAGGAGGGGAGGAGGAGAGAATGTGAGGAGGAGGGGAGGAGGAGTAGAGGAGGAGAGGATGGTGAGGAGGAGGAGGAGGAGGGGAGTAGGGGAGGAGGAGAGGATGGTGAGGAGGAGGAGCGGAGGAGAGGAGGAGGAGTAGAAGAGGAGGAGAGGATGGTGAGGAGGAGGGGAGGATGGTGAGGAGGAGGAGGGGAGAGGAGGGTGAGGAGGAGGAGGGGAGGAGGAGTAGAGGAGAGGATGGTGAGGAGGAGTAGAGGAGGAGAAGAGGAGGAGAAGAGGAGGAGGAGGGGAGGAGGAGAGGATGGGTTATAAAACTGTATGTAATCAGTTACTCCCCAACCCTGGCTATACCACACCTGACGAAACCATGGAAGTACTTTACCTCCGAGTGAGAACCACCCTACACAGTTTATGGGCCATAACGTGACGGTGTGTTTTCGCACGCATCGTGGTAGCGATTAACTGTGTTTAATGTGATTCCCCCCTGCGGCCATTAGCCTTCGCTGCTCTGGAAGCTGCAAGGCTACGGCTGCCTTTAAAAAAATAATTAGACTAGCTTTGGATTCTTTTATTGTTGTTTATTATTGGAGCCGTAAAGAGGTGGGGAACGGGGAAGTTAGTTGGGATGGGGGGTATGCGTGCCTGAGAGAGGTGAGGTAGACCCCCTCTACCTTTTTATGTACCCCTCCACTGGCAAGCTTCTCATCTGGAATTTAGTGCAAATGGTGCCGGCAGGAGGTGGGAGTCCGATATAGGTAATGATGGTGAGGTAGGGGGACTGGGGGAAGAGTGGACTCTGTGTGTGTGTGTGTGTGTGTGTGTGTGTATTATGTTATATGGAAAACACCACCTATCCCCCACACACAAACAAACCAGTAGGAATAATGTCCTGGTCCTTATCTCTTCTCCTCTTTCCTTCCCCTCTCCCAAATCTCCCCTCTTCTCATCTCCCCTCCCTCTCTCCTTCTCTCCTCTCCTCTCCCTCATTCGTCCTCTCTCCCACAGACCTCAAAGTGTCAAAACCTCAAGAAATCAAAACAAACTGATTAACAACAGGAAGTGAAGAGAGTTGCTCCATTATGGGCTTAGAAAGAAGAATGCTGCTCTCTGGTTACAGCTCTCACTCAAATCCACACATTCCACCAGGGTTTAAAGGGGGGAGCCGGGACTAGCTGCTGAAGGGGCATTGATCAGGATATCAGGTGGGATCCTGGGGCTCCCAGGGGGAAAAGAAGGGGGGTAGGGGGATGTCTGGGGTGGGCTGACAATCAGGGAACCAACTGACAGTCCACTGTCATGTGACGTAGGACACCTGCACTTAGTTAGGACTATCCCATAGAGAGTTCATGGCTGTCAGTTCAATAGGCAAGGGATTGATTATATGCCATATAGTATATGCCATTTAGCCAACACTTTTAACCAAAGCGACTTATGCGTGCATACATTTTTGCGTACGGGTGGTTCTGGGAATTGAACCCACTATCCATGCCCTATCAACTGAGATACGTATAGCCTAGTTGGTATAGTATAGCATAGCCTAGTTGGTATAGTATAGCATAGCCTAGTTGGTATAGTATAGCATAGCCTAGTTGGTATAGTATAGTATAGCCTAGAGCTAGTAGAACATCTAGGGACTATATCCACTAAAGTGTTCCTGACCAGATGGCTTTTCAGGACTGCTTAACCTGTTGGGGCTAGGGGGCAGTATTTGCACGGCCGGATAAAAAACGTACCCGATTTAAACTGGTTACTACTCTTGCCCAGAAATGAGAATATGCATATAATTAGTAGATTTGGATAGAAAACACTCTAACGTTTCTAAAACTGTTTGAATGGTGTCTGTGAGTATAACAGAACTCATATGGCAGGCCAAAACCTGAGAAGATTCCATACAGGAACTGCCATGTCTGACAATTTGTTGTCCTTCTGTTGCATCTCTATCAAAAATACAGCATCTGTGCTGTAACGTGACACTTTCTAAGGCTCCCATTGGCTCTCTAAAGCCGCCAGAAAGTGGAATTGGGTGTCTGCTGTCTCTGGGCAAAGAGAGTTTGTGAGTGGTCAGCCTGGGGACAGTGAGACTGAGATGCGCGTTCACGAGAATTGTAAATTTTTTTCTTTCAGCCTTTGAATGAATACAACGTTGCCCGGTTGGAATATTATCGCTATTTTACGAGAAAAATAGCATAAAAATTGATTTAAAAAAGGTACGGTAATGGAATATTTTGCATTTTTTTGTCACGAAATGTGCTCGCATGTCACCCTTCGGATAGTGACCTGAACGCACGAACAAAACGGAGCTATTTGAATATAACTATGGATTATTTGGAACCAAAACAACATTTGTTGTTGAAGTAGAAGTCCTGGGAGTGCATTCTGACAAAGAACAGCAAAGGTAATCCAATTTTTCTAATAGTAATTCTGAGTTTAGTGAGTCCCAAACTTGGTGGGTGTCAAAATAGCTAGCCGTGATGGCCGAGCTATGTACTCAGAATATTGCAAAATGTGCTTTCGCCAAAAAGCTATTTTAAAATCTGACACCGCGATTGCATAAAGGAGTTCTGTATCTATAATTCTTAAAATAATTGTTATGTAGTTTGTGAACGTTTATCATGAGTAATTTAGTAAATTCACCGGAGGTTTTCGGTGGGTATGCTAGTTCTGAACATCACATGCTAATGTAAAAAGCTGTTTTTGATATAAATATGAACTTGATTGAACAAAACATGCATGTATTGTATAACATAATGTCCTAGGAGTGTCATCTGATGAAGATCATCAAAGGTTAGTGCTGCATTTAGCTGTGGTTTTGGTTTTTGTGACATATATGCTTGCTTTGAAAATGGCTGTGTGATTATTTTTGGCAGGGTACTCTCCTGACATAATCTAATGTTTTGCTTTCGCTGTAAAGCCTTTTTGAAATCGGACAATGTGGTTGGATTAACGAGTCTTGTCTTTAAAATGGTGTAAAATAGTAATATGTTTGAGAAATGGAAGTTTTAGCATTTTTTAGGTATTTGTATTTCGCGCCACGCGATTCCACTGGCTGTTGACTAGGGTGGGACGCTTCGCCCAGGGAGGTTAAACATTGCTAGACAGACTGGTTTGGATCATCATGACCCGGATATCTGAAAATAAATCCATGAATAAGTAGGGCTGTCAGTTCTAAAAAACAAAAATTTAAAAGCCGATTTAGAGAGCTGCACTGAAAGAATGTTGTTGACTCCATCTTTAACTACTCTCTATGGATTGGTAGCTCACTACACCCGTGAGACTGTCCACTATAGTCACACCATCTCAGACCTTTGTGTCCACTACTGTAACAATGACGCTGTGAGTCGAGAAGGAGGTGCAGGTGAAACGTTTAATAAAACGAAAAAAAAATGAAACAAGACAGTGTAACAGAAGCGAGATCACATGAACACATAATCAACACCAACTGAGGAATGAACAAAAGGAAGGGACCTATAAGGGGAAGTAATGAGGTCCAGGTGTGAATCATAATGATGAGTGCTAGGTGTGCATAATGATGAGTCCCATGACCAGTGTTCCGGCAACATCGCACGCCGGAGGGCAGGAGCAGATGTGACAGAGTGAGAAATACCTGGATGTCCCGAGACAGCTGTGTGTGCCCAGGTCAGCAGCCGATCCCTTATCCCTGTGGGAATGTAGATTCGCACGGGAGGCCAGTTCAGGGTTGCGGGCTCCCTCTCCAGAGCCTGGCGGATCTCCACATCTCCGTCCCAGACCACAGGAGCTACGACTCGGGAGGATGGGATTATAGGCTCACTCAGGACAGGGCCCTCTCCCGAATCGTAGAGGCGGGACAAGGCATAGGCCTTTGTGTTCTTTGAGCGATAGGTTAGTGTGAAGTTAAACCTTATGTAGAAAAGCGGCCACCTTGCTTGGCGCGGATTCAGCCTCCTCGCTGTCCATATGTACTCCAGGTTCCTGTGGTCGGTGAGGATGATGAATTGTTCCTTGGCGCCTTCCAGCCAGTGTCTCCACTCCTCTAATGCCAACTTCACCACCAGAAGGTCCCGGTCGCCGACGTCATAGCTCCTCTCTGCAGGGAACAATTTCTTAGAATACTACGCACATGGGTACAACTTCTGTGGGTTCCCCTGTTGTTGAGACAAAACTGCCCCCACGCCAACATGGGAAGCGTCCACCTCACCACCTCATATTGTGGGATCTGGATGTTTCAGCACTGGGGCAGAGGTGAAATGACCCTTGAGAAGACGGAACGCCTCATTGGCTGATGGACCCCACACCAACCTACGGGGGCCTCCCTTAAGGAGAGATGTGAGAGGAGCGGCAACAGAGCTGAAATTCCCGATGAAACGACGGTCGAAGTTGGCAAACACCAAAGACCGTTGTAACCCCAATGGTGGTTGGGACTGGCCATGACCTGACTGCATCTACCTTTTTGTCATCCATCGTCACTCCCTGCGGGCTGATTTGGTAACCCAAGAAGGAGACCGCCCTCTGATGGAATAGACACTTATCAGCTTTGACGAACAGGTGATGGGCCAGGAAGCGTTCCAGGACTGCTCGAACGTGTGTGATGTAATCCTCCAGATAAACCGAGTAGATCAAGATGTCATCAATGTATACGATCACCTGGCATCCGAGCATGTCCCTGAACACCTCGTTAACCTGTCTGGGCGAGGTGGGACGCTTGCGTAGGGTAGATGCATCTGCGAAGAGGTGTTGCATCAGCAAGCAGGTCGATGGCACAGTCCCAGGGGTGATGAGGAGGGAGACAGGTGGCCGGGTCTTGGAGAATACCTCCCTCAGATCCTGTTATAACTACGGGATGTTGGGCTGAAGGGCAAACAAAGGACTCTCAACTGACATGGAACCACAGGGAACAGGGAAGCAGGTCCTCCGGCATTCAGGTGACCAGTCTGTGATTCTCATCCTCGACCATTAAATAAATGGTGGGTTTATGGCGTTGAAGCCAAGGGAGGCCGAGGATGTTCTTGTGAACTGGTGCACTGGTGATGAAGGGGATATTCTCCTGATGATTGGACTGGTCGAAAATACATTTAAACAGAGCCATGAACCCCTCATAGGAATTTAGCTCCTCCTCTCCTCTCTCCCAGACGGCCGTAGCCCATTCCAATGCCCGCCCTGTCAGCAGTGAAATAACTGTGGCAACCTTAGACCTCTCGGTGGTGGGGGCTCCCATCGGCTGTGTAAAATAAAGGGAGCACTGAAGTAGGAAGCCACGGCATTTGGATGGGGTACCGTCATATTTCTCTGGGAGGAATAAACGGGCATCATTGACCTGAGCGGGTTGCTGAATGAGCTGTTGGGCTGGCTCACTGGGAAAGCTCGTTCTAGAGTATCGTCCACTAGTAGGATGCAGCGCCTCCCGGGGATGTTTGAGACGCTGCAAACGGCAAAGAACCTCTTCCATGTCCGTCCCCAGTTGTGCCAGCTGGCCATGGTGCCGACGCAGAAGGTAACCCTGCTCGTCGACCATCTGAGAGATATCTGACTTTCCTGCTGCTTTCATTGTTGGAGTTGGTATTCTGTAACGATGACGCTGTGAGTTGAGAAGCAGGTGAAACATTTAATGAAACAACAAACATAAACCAAGTCAGCGTAACAGAAGCATGATAGCATGAACACAGGATCAATTCCAACTGAGGAATAAACAAAGGGAATGGACACTATAAAGGAGAGGTAATGAGGTCCAGATGTGAATCATAATGATGAGTGCCAGGTGTGAGTAATGATGAGTCCCAGAACCGGTGGTTAGTATTCCAACGACGTTGCACGCCGGAGGGGAGGTGCAGGAGTAGACGTGACAACTTCAGTCCAACAGGGACTCACAGTCACTCCATCTCAGACCTTTGAAAAACTTTGAGCGTTTGCTTTAGCCTGCCTGGAATGTCAGGTGGGGGGTGGGGTTTACACTGTCAGGACTTTTCTATTGGTTTTATTGTCACAGGCTATCAAGCACAGATATAGTATTTTAAATGACTTCAAATAGTATTTGAACCCAGGTCTGCTTCATTTCTCTACCATCTCCTAAAGAGGTGATTTTTGACCACGGTCTGAGCACTGTTATGATCTATGGGTAAACTGTTAATCCTTCTCTCTCTGTCCCTGAGAGAGTAAGAACTTCAGGGTCACAATGAAAGACTGATTGAGACAATCCCTTGGCTGTCTCCCCTGGGGACTGGAGGCAGAGTGGATGGGGGGGGGGGGGGGGGGTGTATGTGTGTGCCCCTGCGTACATGCACATTGCACTGTATGTGGGCAGGAATGTGCAGAGTCATGTGAATCCAGCATGGTGCATTGGGAACATCTCACAATTCACAATGATGACCTAATTTTCCTGCCTCAAAGAAGAGGCCTTGTCTCTCCCCCTCTCTCTCGCTCTCTCTCCCTCCATGGTTTCTAGATGACTTGTGGGAGAGTTTATAAAGACATTTCTCTGACAGAAGTCAACCAAGGCACAGAGGGGGGTGGTTGAGTTCAATTTGGTCCTGCATGCACCCACGCACCCACAGACACACACACTAACACACACACACACTAACACACACACACACACACTAACACACACATCCCAGTGTTGAACATGCAGAACATGTGAATTATTTACTTGTCGTCCAGCAGGAAGTGAGGAACGATAACAAGCTTGGGAAAGAAAGAGAGAAAAACAAACAGATGTTATCTTCCTCCTTTCTTTCTTCCTCTTCTTTTTCATCTCACTCATTCCGATGTTTTAGACGTTAGTCATCGTCAGGGGACTCAAGTTTTCAAGTGAAGTTTCCAGGACCATGTTCAAAAAACGTTCAACATGATAGCCTCTCTACTGTCTCTCATCTCTACAGACACTACAGTCTGATCGCAGACCGGGTCATGAAGTCCTCAGCTGTACAGAGTCCATCTCTACAGACACTACAGTCTGATCGCAGACTGGGTCATGAAGTCCTCAGCTGTAGAGTCCATCTCTACAGACACTACAGTCTGATCTCAGACCGGGTCATGAAGTCCTCAGCTGTACAGAGTCCATCTCTACAGACACTACAGTCTGATCGCAGACCGGGTCATGAAGTCCTCAGCTGTAGAGTCCATCTCTACAGACACTACAGTCTGATCTCAGACCGGGTCATGAAGTCCTCAGCTGTACAGAGTCCATTTCCATCATAGTGTTCCACCACTCTTTTAAACATGCATTAGAACTACCAACTCAATCCCACATTCACTCTGGGACCGACTGTCATCTCAAACCAACCGCTGAGCTGGGGGTGGACCACTGAACTGAAACTTGTGGTTGATCTCCTGACCTGGTCTCCTGACCTGGTCTCCTGACCTGGTCTGGTCTTTGGTTTTCCATCCCCACAGACCGCCCCATCTGGACCCCCCCATCCCTAAACTCCTCCCAATTCCATCAGCCAATCCAATGCTCAATCACCTGTGACCCCTGCTTGGGTGTTGAACTCTGAACCCGTCAGGTCAGGATTTTAAAATAACTGAATAAGAGTATGGGAACCAGGCGGAGATGTCTGAGGTCCAGCCAGGCTAAGCTCATCTCTGGCCTGGGAGTGGGATTGGCCTGGCGTGTCATTAACATGGTAACCCACCTCAGCCTTTAGAGCCAGACCAGCTGTATGAACGTATCAAAGGACTGGTCAGTAGCAGAGACGGTTAGGGGTTCATTTCTTACAAGGGGTTGTGGGTCGCTCTAGCCCCTGGTTCCCCTCCCTTCTCTGGTTTCTCTAGCCCCATGTCCCACTTCCTCCTCTGGGGTCTATAGCCCCATGTCCCACTTCCTCCTCTGGGGTCTATAGCCCCATGTCCCACTTCCTCCTCTGGGGTCTATAGCCCCATGTCCCACTTCCTCCTCTGGGGTCTATAGCCCCATGTCCCACTTCCTCCTCTGGGGTCTATAGCCCCATGTCCCACTTCCTCCTCTGGGGTCTATAGCCCCATGTCCCACTTCCTCCTCTGGGGTCTATAGCCCCATGTCCCACTTCCTCCTCTGGGGTCTATAGCCCCAGGTCCCCCCCCCCCCCTTCTCTGGTCTCTCTAGCCCCATGTCCCACTTCCTCCTCTGGGTCTATAGCCCCATGTCCCACTTCCTCCTCTGGTCTCTCTAGCCCCATGTCCCACTTCCTCCTCTGGGGTCTATAGCCCCATGTCCCACTTCCTCCTCTGGGGTCTATAGCCCCAGGTCCCCCTCCCTTCTCTGGTATCTCTAGCCCCATGTCCCACTTCCTCTTCTGGGGTCTATAGCCCCAGGTCCCCCTCCCTTCTCTGGTCTCTCTAGCCCCATGTCCCACTTCCTCCTCTGGGGTTTCTAGCCCCATGTCCCACTTCCTCCTCTGGGGTCTATAGCCCCATGTCCCACTTCCTCCTCTGGGGTCTATAGCCCCATGTCCCACTTCCTCCTCTGGGGTCTATAGCCCCAGGTCCCCCTCCCTTCTCTGGTCTCTCTAGCCCCATGTCCCACTTCCTCCTCTGGGGTCTATAGCCCCATGTCCCACTCCCTTCTCTGGTCTCTCTAGCCCCATGTCCCACTTCCTCCTCTGGGGTCTATAGCCCCATGTCCCCCTCCCTTCTCTGGTCTCTCTAGCCCCATGTCCCACTTCCTCCTCTGGGGTCTATAGCCCCAGGTCCCCCTCCCTTCTCTGGTCTCTCTAGCCCCATGTCCCACTTCCTCCTCTGGGGTCTATAGCCCCATGTCCCCCTCCCTTCTCTGGTCTCTCTAGCCCCATGTCCCACTTCCTCCTCTGGGGTCTATAGCCCCATGTCCCCCTCCCTTCTCTGGTCTCTCTAGCCCCATGTCCCACTTCCTCCTCTGGGGTCTATAGCCCCAGGTCCCCCTCCCTTCTCTGGTCTCTCTAGCCCCATGTCCCACTTCCTCCTCTGGGGTCTATAGCCCCAGGTCCCCCTCCCTTCTCTGGTCTCTCTAGCCCCATGTCCCACTTCCTCCTCTGGGGTTATAGCCCCATGTCCCCCTCCCTTCTCTGGTCTCTCTAGCCCCATGTCCCACTTCCTCCTCTGGGGTCTATAGCCCCAGGTCCCCCTCCCTTCTCTGGGTCATGACGGTGAATCTGCTGGCAGGCATTTTAATTAGCCTGGGTCTTCCAGACAAGGGGCAGAGGGGAGCAGAGGATGACTGCTATGGGAAAAAATACAGGAGGGGGGAGGGCTAGAAACAAAAGATAGTGAGAGAGAAAGAGAGAGGGGGTTTGGATCGCAGGCCCGCGGGCTGTGTTCACTAGTCTGTGCCAGAGCTAAAACTGAGCAACCAAATAAAACATCTTCTCACGAGACCGAGGATGCTGTGTCTGGTTTAAGAGATACAACTGCAAGTGCATCTCACAAGCGCACACACAAGTGCACACACACACACACACACACACACACACACACACACACACACACACACACACACACACACACACACACACACACACACACACACACACACACACACACACACACACACACACACCCTTGGTTATATAAAGTTATTTTTCTTGTTTTTTATCGCATGTTTGCTGTGTAGTAAATATTTCAACTTTTATTGTTTTTTATTCGTTTTTTTCCTGTGAAGGACATTGTGTTGTCTGAAATATGCAGTATAAATAAAACTTGATTTGATTCCCACCCTACAGTCAAACCATTACCGTTTTTTTCCGATTGCTTACACACTGAAAATGAATGCTTAGACAAAAGCATCAAAACCTTAACTTTTGTAACCATGCCTTAAACAAAGGCACCAAAAGTACAAACACATTTTGTGCTTTGCACTTTGTTTGTAAATCTGCAACACACTTACAAAACACTACACTGTTTCTTACATTAGACACTTTGTTCAAGAATTAAATCTCTTGCAATCATTGGGAAAACACTTCTATTCAAAATGCAAAACATACCTGAAATTGGCAACACCCACCCACGAAAACACTTATACAGTAATTGAACACCAATTAGTCTGAGCCTTAGCACTACAAATATACCTCAGGTAAGATCACCTCTTTTGTGAGAACTTTGCAAACATGGAGGCAGTGAGAGAGAGAGAGAGAGAGAGAGAGAGAGAGAGAGAGAGAGAGAGAGAGAGAGAGAGAGAGAGAGAGAGGAGTGAGAGAGAGAGGTGGACGAGGACAAAGAAGGGGACCAGGCAGTAGACGGAGACATATTTCTGACGACATTAGGGCCACTTTGGTGGACCCTGTCATAAATCATGGCCTGACAATGAGGGAGGCTGGGCAGAGAGTCCAGCCCAACCTGAGTCGCTACACGGTAGCATCCATAATATGGACATTTAGACTGGAGAACAGGTATGTCTTCAACTTTCTACACTAGACTGTACCTATGTAATTGTTGCACATCATTCTGCATCACAGTACAATACAATGTAGTCCTACAATATTAGGTCTATGCTCCTCAGTGAACCAAAAAAATAGGTATAGTGCTGTGAAGTACATGTAATACAGTTGTGATGTTACTGTGTTCAGTATGACAGTACAGTATGTAAAAAAGAACCTAACCAATGACATCATATTCTTGCATTGTCTACAAAACTTCCAGACGACCTCCTGAGGGTGGAAGACAACGTCTGTTCACCATGAACAGGAACTGGCCATTGTCAATCTAGTGTTGGCAAACAACACCATCCGCCTACATCAACTAGGAGAGCAAATCATGGCAGATCACACAACCTTCCATAATATCAACCGTGTCAGTATGTCGACACTCTGCCACATCTTGCATCAACACCAACTTACGATGAAGCAGCTGTACAGGGTTCCATTTGAGAGGAACAGCGTTAGTCAAAGACCTTCTCTATGACTATGTGCAAGTAAGTGTCACTGTACGATACTGTAAAATAGTAATGGCAGTAGATTGTGTCCTATTGGCGCTGCAGAGATACATTCAGACAAAGCAGTATGTGACCTAGGCAGGTGCCACCATTCTGGGGGTGGGAGGGGGGTTATCTGTGGGGGCACCAGCCTTGCCTGTAGCTTGTAGTTTTGACTGAATGTGACTGACCCAACCCACCCCCCACCCCCATCCTTGTGTGAAAATGTAGACATTGTAGTTCTGTGTTTTGAGTTACACCATATTCACGGTACAGTGTATGCATGTTCTGTTACAGAGAGTCCTGGACTTTGATGCAGCTGCACAGCCTCATGAGTTCATTTTCATTGATGCTAAAACCAGGCATCGGGGCTGAAATGTTATAGGACAAAGAGCCGTTGTGAATGTCCCTGGTCAGTGCGGGGGAAATATCACCTTGTGTACCGCCATTAGTCTGCAAGGAGTTCTCCATCACTATGCCACCCTAGGTCCCTACAATACTACACGCATAATCATATTTCTGGATGCACTACATAATGCAGTTGTACAGGACGGACCAGAGCAGCCCAGGTTTGTTATCATCTGGGATAATGTTAGTTTCCACCGGGCTGCTCTGGTCAGGGACTGGTTCACCAACCACAACTTCACAGTTGTATACCTGCCCCCTTACTCCCCATTTCTCAATACGATTGAGGAATTATTTTCGGCTTGGCCAACCACATGCCCTCCTGCCTCTTTTGCAAGCAATGGGAGAGGCATGCAGAGACATTGAGGTGGGGTCTGTCCAGGGTTAGATAAGGCGCGCAAGGCGATATTTTCCCTGTTGCCTAGCCAGGGATGACATTGCTTGTGATGTGGATGAGGTGATGTGGCCAGACCCTAACAGAAGGCGGGATCCATAAACCATCCACCCCATCCCTTACAATCCCTTACAATACTATTTTTCGTTTACCATTACACTGTAATTTTACTGTAATATTTTTTGTTTCTGTGAGTTTACAGTAACATATTGTATTGATTACTGTACTGTAATTCTACTTTTCTTTGTGTTTTGTTGTTGTAAAAACCTGCAATGGCAAAAAAATAAGCTGTATAAGCTCTATTTTGTGTTCATTGAAATGTGAGTAGATGTACTGTACTGGAACAATCTTTCACAGAAGACTTTATGAGAAAATTAAAAAGGTATACAAAGTACGAAAGACAGCAGTGTTTTGTATAAAGTACATCAATGTGTTGCTGCTTTGGAAGAGTAATTCAAATGGTGCATGTGTGTATCATGTTGTTGTAAAAATGCCATTTTGAAAAAGGATTGTTAGGTTTTGATTGCAGAGTTTCATTCTGACATAGAAGTGAGATGTTTATCTCCAAGTGTTGTGTCTTATTTGGCTTGTGTGTAGAGTTTTGACACAATGAGCCAAATTCTGCAACAAGTGTGTAAGCAATCGCAAAAAACTGTAATCGTGTCAGATCTGATCTAGGAGCTGCTTTAGTCTCACCCTCTTCAGAACCAAGCAATGCTGCACCAATACCAGCCTTACATAATGCTGTAGCTGTTGGAGGTTCTCCCACAGAGAAAATGCTCAGACAGAACCTGACACAAAGTCTTGACCTATATGTGCTGATATACTGTACTGCAGGAACAGTTTCGCCATTTAGATCCTCATGAATAAGAGCACATGGACAGGGAGGACCTGGTCCTAGATCAGCACACCTACTCAAATCAAATCAAATGTTATTTGTCACATACACATGGTTAGCAGATGTTAATGCGAGTGTAGCGAAATGCTCTGAGACGCTTTATGAATACGGGCCAAGAGCAATAGTTTGATATTTCCATTCATATTGTCCTCTCCTTATACTCTCTCCTCCTTCAGCCCACGTGTTTATGTGACAGACAAGTGCCATTGGAGTCCCGGGCCATGTCCCTCCCCATTCACAGGCACAAAGATGCCCCCGTGTGGGAATGTCACAGTGAGCTCTGGGTCCATAGTGGTCCATGGGAGGGGAGCAGGAAGAGAGATGGAAGGAAGGAAGGAGGAAGAGAAAGAGAGAGGGTGGGGGGGAGAGAGAGAGGGGGAGAAAGAGGGGGGGAGAAAAGAGGGGGGGAGAGAAATAGAGAAGAGTTTGGGAGGGGAAAAGGGAGAGCGATAAGGAAGGAAGAAGAACAGGGTAGTAGGGACAGAGAAAAAAGAGTGAGCGAGAGAGACCGAGTGAAAGTGGGTGAGAGAGAGACAGAGACAGAGAGAGTTGTTCCGCCAGAGAGGGAGGGTGGCCATCGGTTGGGGGTGGCAATCTGGCAGGAATGTTTAATGACTCAAATCCCCATTTCTCCCTTCCCTCTCTCCTTTTCTCCTTCCCTCGTCCCGGGAGAGTTCTTTCTCATGCTAAACGGGAGCGAGTGAGGTGAGGAGCAGGGACAGCTCAAAGTCAGCACAGCCCCCCTCAACGGGTTCCGGCCGTGTTCCCTAGATGTACAACATAACACACACTTGCCTTGGCTGTTAACCTGTTAGGGCTATGGGGCAGTATTGACACGGCCGGATAAAAAACGTTCCCGATTTAATCTGGTTACTACTCCTGCCCAGTAACTAGAATATGCATATAATTATTGGCTTTGGATAGAAAACACCCTAAAGTTTCTAAAACTGTTTGAATGGTGTCTGTGAGTATAACAGAACTCAAATGGCAGGCCAAAACCTGAGAAGATTCCATGCAGGATGTGGCCTGTCTGACAAGTTGTGTTTCATCTTGGCTCTTTTTATTGAAGACTGAGGATCTTTGCTCTAACGTGACACTTCCTACGGCTCCCATAGGCTCTCAGAGCCCGGGAAAAAGCTGAACGATATCGAGGCAGCCTCTGGCTGAAACACATAATCGCTTTTGGCAAGTGGCCGATCAGAGTACTATGGGCTTAGGCGCGTGCCCGAGTCGACCCCATGCTTTATTTTCTTTCGTCTGTTTACCTAAACGCAGATTCCCGGTCGGAATATTATCGCTTTTTTATGAGAAAAATGGCATAAAAATTTATTTTAAACAGCGGTTGACATGCTTCGAAGTACGGTAATGGAATATTTAGAATTTTTTTGTCACGAATTGCGCCATGCTCGTCACCCTTATTTACCCTTTCGGATAGTGTCTTGAACGCACGAACAAAACGCCGCTGTTTGGATATAACTATGGATTATTTTGAACCAAACCAACATTTGTTATTGAAGTAGAAGTCCTGGGAGTGCATTCTGACGAAGACAGCAAAGGTAATAACATTTTTCTTATAGTAAATCTGACTTTGGTGAGTGCTAAACTTGCTGGGTGTCTAAATAGCTAGCCCTGTGATGCCGGGCTATCTACTGAGAATATTGCAAAATGTGCTTTCACTGAAAAGCTATTTTAAAATCGGACATATCGAGTGCATAGAGGAGTTCTGTATCTATAATTCTTAAAATAATTGCTATGCTTTTTGTGAACGTTTATCGTGAGTAATTTAGTAAATTCACCGGCAGTGTTCGGTGGGAATGCTAGTCACATGCTAGTCACATGCTAATGTAAAAAGCTGGTTTTTGATATAAATATGAACTTGATTGAACAAAACATGCATGTATTGTATAACATAATGTTATAGGATTGTCATCTGATGAAGATCATCAAAGGTTAGTGCTGCATTTAGCTGTGGTTTGGGTTTATGTGACATTATATGCTAGCTTGAAAAATGGGTGTCTGATTATTTCTAGCTGGGTACTCTGCTGACATAATCTAATGTTTTGCTTTCGTTGTAAAGCCTTTTTGAAATCGGACAGTGTGGTTAGATAAAGGAGAGTCTTGTCTTTAAAATGGTGTAAAAAAGTCATATGTTTGAAAAATTGAAGTTTTTGCATTTTTGAGGTTTTTGAATAACGCGCCACGGGATTACACTGGCTGTTACGTAGGTGGGACGATTTGGTGCCACCTACCCTAGAGAGGTTAAACAACATGGAAAACAAAACACACTTTCAGAAGAGGGTCTGGGTTCTCCATACAACGCTCTCATTCCCACACGAATCAGGGGAAACTGGTTAATGTCTTCCACTCATTCTTCCATGTCAAATGTAACGTTTCCAGAACTGTCTAATGATACCTGTATTAAAGCTATATGTATGTCTATACAATCAAAGCCATAATCCATTTCCTGTACACAATGCACTTACCATTCATTCAATGAGATAATTGTCCTGGATGGATGTGTTGTAGGGGGCTGTGGTTCTCATCATGCCAGGGATGGGGAGCTTTGGCTGGGCATGAACTGCTGCTGTCCTGGCCTGGTTAGGTGTAGATGGATGACTGCTATATAGAGGAATGCACTATATGTCTCAGGCAATGAACTTGGTCACCCTGTACAGTATATCCAGAGTGTGTGAGTATGTATAGTGTGTGTGTGTTCGCGTGTGTGTGTGCATGCATCTGTCCTGGGCCCGTATTCACACAAGTCTCAGAATATGATCTAGGATTAGTTTTACAGTTTAGATAATATAATGATACTATTATATGGGCAGGGGGGACCTGATACCAGATCAGCACTCCTACCTTGAGATGCTTTATGAATACAGCCCTGATCACACTCTGGCCCACAGCCAGAGGGGTCCAAGCAGGTTATGTTTTGTCATAGCACCCTGATAGCAGTGCCAACTTCAGCCTTTATGAAGGTCAGGCCCACCCACTGAGTTCCAGGGTGGAAGCCAGATCAGGTGCTTTGGACTCTACATAGACCAAGACACAGGTCAGACACAGCTCATCACCTCTGGTTAGATAACCACTCTGGGTTGGAGTGTTGAGCTGTGTCCACCGGCTTGTGGAAGATGTTGAAGGTGACGTTGAAACGTTAGACTACCTGTCTGAAGAGATGTTGAAGGTGACGTTGAAACGTTAGACTACCTGTTTGAAGAGATGTTGAAGGTGACGTTGAAACGTTAGACTACCTGTCTGAAGAGATGTTGAAGGTGACGTTGAAACGTTAGACTACCTGTCTGAAGAGATGTTGAAGGTGACGTTGAAACGTTAGACTACCTGTTTGAAGAGATGTTGAAGGTAACGTTGAAACGTTAGACTACCTGTCTGAAGAGATGTTGAAGGTGAGTTGAAACGTTAGACTACCTGTTTGAAGAGATGTTGAAGGTGATGTTGAAACGTTAGACTACCTGTCTGAAGAGATGTTGAAGGTGACGTTGAAACGTTAGACTACCTGTCTGAAGAGATGTTGAAGGTGACGTTGAAACATTAGACTACCTGTCTGAAGAGATGTTGAAGGTGACGTTGAAACGTTAGACTCCCTGTCTGAAGAGATGTTGAAGGTGACGTTGAAACGTTAGACTACCTGTCTGAAGAGATGTTGAAGGTGATGTTGAAACGTTAGAATACCTGTCTGAAGAGATGTTGAAGGTGACGTTGAAACGTTAGACTACCTGTTTGAAGAGATGTTGAAGGTGACGTTGAAACGTTAGACTACCTGTCTGAAGAGATGTTGAAGGTAAAGTTGAAACGTTAGACTACCTGTCTGAAGAGATGTTGAAGGTGACGTTGAAACGTTAGACTACCTGTTTGAAGAGATGTTGAAGGTGACGTTGAAACGTTAGACTACCTGTCTGAAGAGATGTTGAAGGTGACGTTGAAACGTTAGACTACCTGTTTGAAGAGATGTTGAAGGTAACGTTGAAACGTTAGACTCCCTGTCTGAAGAGATGTTGAAGGTGAGTTGAAACGTTAGACTACCTGTTTGAAGAGATGTTGAAGGTGATGTTGAAACGTTAGACTACCTGTCTGAAGAGATGTTGAAGGTGACGTTGAAACGTTAGACTACCTGTCTGAAGAGATGTTGAAGGTGACGTTGAAACGTTAGACTACCTGTCTGAAGAGATGTTGAAGGTGCGTTGAAACGTTAGACTACCTGTCTGAAGAGATGTTGAAGGTGATGTTGAAACGTTAGACTACCTGTTTGAAGGAAGAACGTACATAATGAGGAATTCATCAGGGCCTGAATGATTCGGTGCTTCAACACCATACATACAGTACGTGCATTGAAACACTTTATTATTTGCTTGATTTGTGTTTGTGAGTTGTGTCTCTATAAAAAAAATGAAAACCCTAGATTATTACATGACCCTCTACTGACCTAGTCATCCTTCTCTGCTACTGTGAGAGGTGACGAGGCAGGGGAACGAGTGAGAAAGAATTACGCGGACGACTAAAAATAAAGTGTGAATCAGAAAACTGGAAACAAAAAGGGAGGAAGAGGAGAAAGGAGAGGGTAAATAAATAATGTGAACTGTAGAGATGTACTGTGTGTTGCTCTGGGACCTGGAGGATAGTGTGGTGATGTAGAGACATAAACACAACCTAGCTGTTCTGACAGGAGCCTCAGATAATCACTGGGATTGCTGTGGTGTGCGTGTGTGTATGCAGGACAGTGTGTGTGTGTGTGTTTCTGTGTCTTTGTATGCAGCTAGGACAGGGCGCCTGTGTGTGTGAGTGAGTGTGTATTTAAATGAATGTGTGTGTCTGCAAGCATGCGTTTGTGTGTATGAATGTGTGTGTCTATCAACGTGTCTGTGTGCACACTCACATACATGCAGGTGGTTGTGTGTGAGGGGGGCTAAACGCTGTTGGTTCAGTGCAGGCCACATTCCTCAGTTGATTTAGCAGGCTTTAAGATGGGGAGGAATGTGTCAAGGCTTCAGCTTTACTCCACACAGCAGAGTGGAAACTAGCTGTGGAGAATCCTGACGTCCCGCTATACACTGACGGATGACCGACACCTAGCTTAGAGAGAGGAGAGAGAGGAAGGCGGGTAGGAGAATGAGGGAAAGAGGTCGAGGAGTGGGAGGGGGTAAGGGAGGGAGAAAGAAAAAGAGGGATGGAGAGAGCAGAGTGAGAGCCATAAAAAGCAGAAGAGAACAAGGCCTAATCAAGAAATAAGAGGGTGCAGAACATGCCCACAGGGTAAGAGATGGGAAGGAATGTGAGACCGACTATGATCTATATTTCATTGAAACACCAGTAGAGAACAAACACATTAATGGAAGAGCGACAGAAAGACTATTTCCAGTAAAACCAAGAACCGGTGAACCAAGAACAGGTGAAACCAAGAACTGGTGAAACCAAGAACCGGTGAAACCAAGAACCGGTGAAACCAAGAACCGGTGAACCAAGAACTGGTGAAACCAAGAACCGGTGAAACCAAGAACCGGTTCACCGGTGAAACCAAGAACCGGTGAAACCAAGAACCGGTGAAACCAAGAACCAGTGAAACCAGTGGGACTAAAAACAACAAGATAACTAATGTAAAATATACAGTCTGTAAAATGTTTCTAGGTTGAGAGCTTTAGTGAAACAGCACAGTTAAAAATATATGGCAAATACAAAGAAAGAAACCAGTGGAGTTCAGAAGCTTGTATTTATTTGCTGAAAAGGATGGAATGATATGATGAGAACCAATGAGAGTGTGGAATACAGAAATATGCTGTTCTATAGGTCAGCTCCATTGGACATCATCTGCCATTGGTCAATTATTGTGCAACTTTGAATCGAGATAGAGATCACAATCTCCAATGACTTAGAAAGAGAGTAATATAACTTTGTCTATTTCTCTGGTTTGAACATTTAGAATAACATTTAAATCAACATCATCAAAACAATTTAAACAAACTGCTGTATTCCCCAAAAGCCAAGAACTGTAAAGTGATGGAAAATTATCTCACCAATCAATTTAACACAGACCAAAATCAGCTGAAAAAGCATCCAGTGTAAGACATTTGTATTATGAATTTATAGTCCTGAGAGAGTGTGTGTGTGTGTGTGTGTGTGTGTGTATATCCACCTGTATGAGTGTATGTCAGAACGTGTGTGTTTGTGTTTGTGTGTGTACATGTGCATGTGTGTGTCTGTTAGTGTGTGACCGTGTCTGTGTGTGTGTGTCATGTGTTTGAGAGAGTGTGTGTGTGTGTGTGTGTGTGTGTGTGTGTGTGTGTGTGTGTGTGTGTGTGTGTGTGTGTGTGTGTGTGTGTGTGTGTGTGTGTGTGTGTGTGTGTGTGTTATGTGTTTGAGAGAGTGTGTCTGTGTGTTAATCTAACAAACACTATTGCGCCTTTGGAACAATTTACAGATTCAGACTCAGATAAAACATCAGAATGAAGGTATCTTTACAAAATAAAATCCCCAATTTCAAAATAAAAGCCACACTCCTTCACATGGCACATTTGCAGCATCCATCAATAAAACCCCTATTCAAAATGTAACTTCTAACAAACACCCCATCGTCATTCGTACCAGCAACACAAGCACAGTTAAAAAGCATTGAGATCAATGAAACAGACAAGAATAAAAGTTGTTTTTACGTCTACCTCTAGTTTTTAGGTAACAAAGGCCTGTGTCATCAGGTAGTGGGTTGATTTGACGTAGAAATGGCAACCACGGACCAACGACCCTAAAGCGAAAAGGCAAAAAACTACAACTTGCGCGCAATAGACACCCAACTTCCTCCTTCGCTGTACGTAAACATGACCTCACTTCCTGAATTCATGACTTCCCTTCCTGAATTACCCCACCCCTCCCCTGTTATAGTTTACCTCATAAAATACATACAAGTGCAATCTACCTCCATTCATTGCATTCTCCAAGCATGTATCATATACAGTAAACATATGACTCCTGTAACATATGACCCATTTAAAGTACATCCACACTATCTGTCCGTCCTCGCCCCATTCATCCCACATGTTTCATTGTTCATTTAAATAAAGCTACAGAGACAGTACAGGTCAAGTCAAAGTGAACAACAAGAAGAAGATCAGAATTAGAAGAACAGAGCCAAATGAAAAAAAGGCAGGAAGATGCAAGCGCCCTGTCATCGGAATCCCCCTGTCCCACCCATCCGCACCTTTCCCTCCCCATTTGGCCCGCATGAGGCCCCTGGTGGCCCCTCACACGGTGAGAGAGATGAAGCTGTTGTATCTCTGGATGTTCCTCTTTAGGATCTCCGAGCAGGGCCCCAGGACCCGTTCGAAGCGGGGCCGGTCCAGCTTCACACACTTCAGGGGTCCCCGGGCCACCACTGTGGCCGCCCGCGGCCTGTTCAGCAGCAGGGCGATCTCACCTGGAGGACAAGGTGTGGTCAGAGGTCAGGGGCCATTCTGTTGACTTTCATGAGGGTCATTACTAATGATGATGATGACATATCATGTTGGGGTCCCTATAAGGTTGCGTCCTTTCAGGTCCTTGTGTTTTATTCAGATCCTGGTGTGTGTTGAACAGGTTCCTAACAGTTCCTGGTGTGTGTTGAACAGGTTCCTAACAGTTCCTGGTGTGTGTTGAACAGGTTCCTAACAGTTCATGGTGTGTGTTGAACAGGTTCCTAACAGTTCCTGGTGTGTGTTGAACAGGTTCCTAACAGTTCCTGGTGTGTGTTGAACAGGTTCCTAACAGTTCCTGGTGTGTGTTGAACAGGTTCCTAACAGTTCCTGGTGTGTGTTGAACAGGTTCCTAACAGTTCCTGGTGTGTGTTGAACAGGTTCCTAATCAGTTCCTGGTGTGTGTTCGAACAGGTTCATAACAGTTCCTGGTGTGTGTTGAACAGGTTCCTAACAGTTCCTGGTGTGTGTTGAACAGGTTCCTAACAGTTCCTGGTGTGTGTTGAACAGGTTCCTAACAGTTCCTGGTGTGTGTTGAACAGGTTCCTAACAGTTCCTGGTGTGTGTTGAACAGGTTCCTAACAGTTCCTGGTGTGTGTTGAACAGGTTCCTAACAGTTCCTGGTGTGTGTTGAACAGGTTCTTAACAGTTCCTGGTGTGTGTTGAACAGGTTCCTAACAGTTCCTGGTGTGTGTTGAACAGGTTTCTAACAGTTCCTGGTGTGTGTTGAACAGGTTTCTAACAGTTCCTTGTCTGTGTTGAACAGGTTTCTAACAGTTCCTGGTGTGTGTTGAACAGGTTCCTAACAGTTCCTGGTGTGTGTTGAACAGGTTCCTAACAGTTCCTGGTGTGTGTTGAACAGGTTCCTAGCAGTTCCGGGTGTGTGTTGAACAGGTTCCTAACAGTTCCTGGTGTGTGTTGAACAGGTTCCTAACAGTTCCCGGTGTGTGTTGAACAGGTTCCTAACAGTTCCTGGTGTGTGTTGAACAGGTTCCTAACAGTTCCTGGTGTGTGTTGAACAGGTTCCTAACAGTTCCTTGTGTGTGTTGAACAGGTTCCTAACAGTTCCTGGTGTGTGTTGAACAGGTTCCTAACAGTTCCTGGTGTGTGTTGAACAGGTTCCTAACAGTTCCTGGTGTGTGTTGAACAGGTTCCTAACAGTTCCTGGTCTGTGTTGAACAGGTTCCTAACAGTTCCTTGTCTGTGTTGAACAGGTTCCTAACAGTTCCTGGTATGTGTTGAACAGGTTCCTAACAGTTCCTGGTGTGTGTTCAACAGGTTCCTAACAGTTCCTGGTGTGTGTTGAACAGAGTTGCCTAACAGTTCCTGGTGTGTGTTGAACAGGTTCCTAACAGTTCTGTGGGTGGGGTCCGTGGTGTGGGAACAGGTTCCTAACAGTTCCTGGTGTGTGTTGAACAGGTTCCTAACAGTTCCTGGTGTGTGTTGAACAGGTTCCTAACAGTTCCTGGTGTGTGTTGAACAGGTTCCTAGCAGTTCCGGGTGTGTGTTGAACAGGTTCCTAACAGTTCCTGGTGTGTGTTGAACAGGTTCCTAACAGTTCCCGGTGTGTGTTGAACAGGTTCCTAACAGTTCCTGGTGTGTGTTGAACAGGTTCCTAACAGTTCCTGGTGTGTGTTGAAGAGGTTCTTAACAGTTCCTGGTGTGTGTTGAACAGGTTCTTAACAGTTCCTGGTGTGTGTTGAACAGGTTCCTAACAGTTCCTGGTGTGTGTTGAACAGGTTCCTAACCGTTCCTTGTCTGTGTTGAACAGGTTCCTAACAGTTCCTTGTCTGTGTTGAACAGGTTCCTAACAGTTCCTGGTGTGTGTTGAACAGGTTCCTAACAGTTCCTGGTGTGTGTTGAACAGGTTCCTAACAGTTCCTGGTGTGTGTTGAACAGGTTCCTAACAGTTCCTGGTGTGTGTTGAACAGGTTCCTAACAGTTCCTGGTGTGTGTTGAACAGGTTCCTAACAGTTCCTGGTGTGTGTTGAACAGGTTCCTAACAGTTCCTGGTGTGTGTTGAACAGGTTCCTAACAGTTCCTGGTGTGGGTTGAACAGGTTCCTAACAGTTCCTGGTGTGTGTTGAACAGGTTCCTAACAGGTTCCTAACAGTTCCTGGTATGTGTTGAACAGATTCCTAACAGTTCCTGGTGTGTGTTGAACAGGTTCCTAACAGTTCCTGGTGTGTGTTCAACAGGTTCCTAACAGTTCCTTGTCTGTGTTGAACAGGTTCCTAACAGTTCCTGGTGTGTGTTGAACAGGTTCTTAACAGTTCCTGTTGTGTGTTGAACAGATTCCTAACAGTTCCTGGTGTGTGTTGAACAGGTTCCTAACAGTTCCTGGTGTGTGTTCAACAGGTTCCTAACAGTTCCTTGTCTGTGTTGAACAGGTTCCTAACAGTTCCTGGTGTGTGTTGAACAGGTTCCTAACAGTTCCTTGTCTGTGTTGAACAGGTTCCTAACAGTACCTTGTCTGTGTTGAACAGGTTCCTAACAGTTCCTGGTGTGTGTTGAACAGGTTCCTAACAGTTCATTTTCTGTGTTGAACAGGTTCCTAATAGTTCCTGGTGTGTGTTGAACAGGTTCCTAACAGTTCCTGGTGTGTGTTGAACAGGTTCCTAACAGTTCCTGGTGTGTGTTGAACAGGTTCCTAACAGTTCCTGGTGTGTGTTGAACAGGTTCTCTAACAGTTCCTGTTGTGTGTTGAACAGGTTCCTAACAGTTCCTGGTGTGTGTTGAACAGGTTCCTAACCGTTCCTTGTCTGTGTTGAACAGGTTCCTAACAGTTCCTTGTCTGTGTTGAACAGGTTCCTAACAGTTCCTGGTGTGTGTTGAACAGGTTCCTAACAGTTCCTGGTGTGTGTTGAACAGGTTCCTAACAGTTCCTGGTGTGTGTTGAACAGGTTCCTAACAGTTCCTGGTGTGTGTTGAACAGGTTCCTAACAGTTCCTGGTGTGTGTTGAACAGGGTCAGTAATGAGAGAGAAGGGTCCGTAATGTAGCATTAGCCTAAGAATGTGTGTGTGTTTGTGTGTGTGTGTGTGATTGTGTATGTGTGTGGTGTGTGTGTGTTTAACGTTATCCTCTCACCAAAGTAGTCTGATGGCCCCAGACGACCAACCTCGACGTACTCCTCATTGTCAGACCTACGCTGGAGAACAGAGGCTGTACCCTAGAGAGAGAGAGAGAGAGAGAGAGAGAGAGAGAGAGAGAGAGAGAGAGAGAGAGAGAGAGAGAGAGAGAGAGAGATAATGAGGGAGAGAGATAATGAGAGAGAGAGCGAGAGAGAGAGAGAGAAAGAGAGAGAGAGAGAGATAATGAGAGAGAGAGCGAGAGAGAGATAATGAGAGAGAGAGCGAGAGAGAGAGAGACAGAGAGAGAGAAAGAGAGATAATTTAAAATCTAATTTATGCACATAAAGCATTCTGCAGACCCCATGAATGGACCCGATGAAAGAGAGAAGAGGGAGGGAAAGAGACAGAGAGAGGGGAATAAAGAAAGCGAGACAGACAGCAGAAGGATGAAAAGGGGAACAGACAGCAGAAGGATGAAAAGGGGAAGGGAGAGAGGAGGGATGAGGAAAAGAGAAAATAGGCGTTATTTCGCTGAGGCTGAAAATCATCAGTGGGATTAGCCTGAGAGAGAGAGACATTCTTTCCTTTACAACCCTGCAGGTGTACAGGATTTAGACCACTCTGATGTGGGATAACTGCTGACAGACAGACAGACACATGGACACACAGGCACAGATACACCAACAGACACACCAACTGACCAGAGACAGACCAACTGACAACTGACCAGAGAGACAGACCAACTGACAACTGACCAGAGAGACAGACCAACTGACAACTGACCAGAGAGACAGACCAACTGACAACTGACCAGAGAGACAGACCAACTGACAACTGACCAGAAAGACAGACCAACTGACAACTGACCAGAGAGACAGACCAACTGACCAGAGAGACAGACCAACTGACCAGAGAGACAGACCAACTGACCAGAGAGACAGACCAACTGACAACTGACCAGAGAGACAGACCAACTGACAACTGACCAGAGAGACAGACCAACTGACCAGAGAGACAGACCAACTGACCAGAGAGACAGACCAACTGACCAGAGAGACAGATCAACTGACCAGAGAGACAGACCAACTAGCAACTGACCAGAGAGACAGACCAACTGACAACTGCCCAGAGAGACAGACCAACTGACCAGAGAGACAGATCAACTGACCAGAGAGACAGACCAACTAACAACTGACCAGAGAGACAGACCAACTGACCAGAGAGACAGACTAACTGACCAGAGAAACAGACCAACTGACCAGAGAGACAGACCAACTGACCAGAGGGACAGACCAACTGACAACTGACCAGAGAGACAGACCAACTGACCAGAGAGACAGACCAACTAGCAACTGACCAGAGAGACAGACCAACTGACCAGAGAGACAGACCAACTGACAACTGACCAGAGAGACAGACCAACTGACCAGAGAGACAGATCAACTGACCAGAGAGACAGACCAACTAACAACTGACCAGAGAGACAGACCAACTGACCAGAGAGACAGACCAACTGACCAGAGAGACAGACCAACTGACCAGAGAGACAGATCAACTGACCAGAGAGACAGACCAACTAGCAACTGACCAGAGAGACAGACCAACTGACAACTGCCCAGAGAGACAGACCAACTGACCAGAGAGACAGATCAACTGACCAGAGAGACAGACCAACTAACAACTGACCAGAGAGACAGACCAACTGACCAGAGAGACAGACTAACTGACCAGAGAAACAGACCAACTGACCAGAGAGACAGACCAACTGACCAGAGGGACAGACCAACTGACAACTGACCAGAGAGACAGACCAACTGACCAGAGAGACAGACCAACTAGCAACTGACCAGAGAGACAGACCAACTGACCAGAGAGACAGACCAACTGACAACTGACCAGAGAGACAGACCAACTGACCAGAGAGACAGATCAACTGACCAGAGAGACAGACCAACTAACAACTGACCAGAGAGACAGACCAACTGACCAGAGAGACAGACCAACTGACCAGAGAGACAGACCAACTGACCAGAGGGACAGACCAACTGACAACTGACCAGAGAGACAGACCAACTGACCAGAGAGACAGACCAACTGACCAGAGAGACAGACCAACTGACCAGAGAGACAGACCAACTGACCAGAGGGACAGACCAACTGATAACTGACCAGAGAGACAGACCAACTGACAACTGACCAGAGAGACAGACCAACTGACCAGAGAGACAGACCACCTGACAACTGACCAGAGAGACAGACCAACTGACCAGAGAGACAGACCACCTGACAACTGACCAGAGAGACAGACCAACTGACCAGAGAGACAGACCACCTGACAACTGACCAGAGAGACAGACCAACTGACCAGAGAGACAGACCAACTGACCAGAGAGACAGACCAACTGACAACTGACCAGAAAGACTGACCAACTGACCAGAGAGACAGACCAACTGACAACTGACCAGAGAGACAGACCAACTGACCAGAGAGACAGACCAACTGACAACTGACCAGAGAGACGGACCAACTGACCAGAGAGACAGATCAACTGACCAGAGAGACAGATCAACTGACCAGAGAGACAGACCAACTGACAACTGACCAGAGAGACAGACCAACTGACCAGAGAGACAGACCAACTGACCAGAGAGACAGATCAACTGACCAGAGAGACAGACCAACTGACAACTGACCAGAGAGACAGACCAACTGACCAGAGAGACAGACCAACTGACAACTGACCAGAGGGACAGACCAACTGACCAGAGAGACAGACCAACTGACCAGAGAGACAGACCAACTGACAACTGACCAGAGGGACAGACCAACTGACCAGAGAGACAGACCAACTGACAACTGACCAGAGAGACAGACGAACTGACCAGAGAGACAGACCAACTGACAACTGACCAGAGAGACAGACCAACTGACCAGAGAGACAGACCAACTGACCAGAGAGACAGACCAACTGACAACTGACCAGAGAGACAGACCAACTGACCAGAGAGACAGACCAACTGACAACTGACCAGAGGGACAGACCAACTGACCAGAGAGACAGACCAACTGACAACTGACCAGAGAGACAGACCAACTGACAACTGACCAGAGGGACAGACCAACTGACCAGAGAGACAGACCAACTGACCAGAGAGACAGACCAACTGACAACTGACCAGAGAGACAGACCAACTGACCAGAGAGACAGATCAACTGACAACTGACCAGAGAGACAGACCAACTGACAACTGACCAGAGAGACAGACCAACTGACCAGAGAGACAGACCAACTGACCAGAGAGACAGACCAACTGACCAGAGAGACAGACCAACTGATAACTGAACAAAGGATCAGAAAGAAAAATAAAGATACAGACAGACAGACAGACAGACAGAAAAAGAGACAGAAGATAGATTGTACAGACAGACACACACACACACACACAAAAAAAGTCAGACAGAGAAACATATAGTTGATAATTTCCCTGACTCCTGGAAAGAGAAGTGTTCCTAAACTAAACCAGTGGTGCTGTTGTTACTGATTCCACTGGTCTGAGTCTACAATCCCCTTTACATCACCATTCATTTACTCTCACAGTCATTACTGAGAGCATGGAAACGTGTGCACAGCACACAAATGAATGCACGCACCGAAGCACACACGCACAGGCAAGCAAATACACACTATCCAAGAGCTTTCCATCACTGCAGTCCCAGAGCAATTACATGCACACAAAGACGCAGGTCTCATGCACGCGCACACACACACACACACACACACACACACACACACACACACACACACACACACACACACACACACACACACACACACACACACACACACACACACACACAGAGAGAGAGAGACAGACACACGCACACACATTCCCAGGAAAACAAGGCGAGGAGTCCTCCACAAACAGCTGATGTCTGCTGGACAGATTACCTGAACTCTGTGACCGACCAGAGGCAAGTGTGTGTGTGTGTGTGTGTGTGTGTCGGGCGTCACTCCCAAATAGCACAATAGAGAAAAAATTGTTGAATGATTTATCAAGCAATCCGTACAGCAGCCCAAAGAAAGGTTAACGTCAACTCTCGCAGCTGTTGACAAACGGTTTGAGTGTGTGTGCGACTGTGTTTGAGCGAGTGCGTGCTTGCTAAGGTCATATATAAGAAGAGGCCTACTGAATATACACTGAGTATGCATATTGCCATGTGTGTACATGTGTATGTACAGTTGAAGTCGGAAGTTTACATACACTTAGTTTTTCTCGTTTTTCAACCACTCCACAAATTCCTTGTTAACAAACTATAGTTTTGGCAAGTCGGTTAGGACATCTACTTTGTGTATGACACAAGTAATTTTTCCAACAATTGTTTACAGACAGATTATTTCACTTATAATTCACTGTATCACAATTCCAGTGGGTCAGAAGTGTACATACAGTAAGTTGACTGTGCCTTTAAACAGCTTGGAAAATTCCAGAAAATGATGTCATGGTTTTAGAAGCTTCATATAGGCTAATTGACATCATTTGAGTCAATTGGAGGTGTACCTGTGGATGTATTTCAAGGCCTACCTTCAAACTCAGTGCCTCTTTGCTTGACATCATGGGAAAATCGAAAGAAATCAGCCAAGACCTCAGAAAAATAATTGTAGACCTCCACAAGTCTGATTCATCCTTGGGAGCAACTTCCAAACGCCTGAAGGTACCACGTTCATCTGTACAAACAATAGTACGCAAGTATAAACACCATGGGACCACGCAGCCGTCATACCACTCAGGATGGAGACGCGTTCTGTCTCCTAGAGATGAACATACTTTGGTGCGAAAAGTGCAAATCAATCCCAGAACAACAGCAAAGGACCTTGTGAAGATGCTAGAGGAAACAGGTACAAAAGTATCTATATCCACAGTAAAACAAGTCCTATATCGACATAACCTGAAAGGCCGCTCAGCAAGGAAGAAGCCACTGCTCCAAAACCGCCATAAAAAAGCCAGACTATGGTTTGCAACTGCACATGGGGACAAAGATCTAACTTTTTGGAGAAATGTCCTCTGGCCTGATGAAACAAAAATAGAACTGTTTGGCCATAATGACCATCGTTATGTTTGGAGGAAAAAGGGGGAGGCTTGCAAACCGAAGAACACCAACCCGACCGTGAAGCACAGGGGTGGCAGCATCATGTTGTGGGGGTGCTTTGCTGCAGGATGGACTGTTGCACTTCACAAAATAGATGGCATCATGAGGGAGGAAAATGATATATATTGTGGATATATTGAAGCAACATCTCAAGACATCAGTCAGGAAGTTAAAGCTTGGTCGCAAATGGGTCTTCCAAATGGACAATGACCCCAAGCATACTTCCAAAGTTGTGGCAAAATGGCTTAAGGACAACAAAGTCAAGGTATTGGAGTGGCCATCACAAAGCCCTGACCTCAATCCTATAGAAAATTTGCGCCCAGAACTGAAAACGTGTGTGTGAGCAAGGAGGCCTACAAACCTGAGTCAGGTACACCAGCTCTGTCAGGAGGAATGGACCAAAATTCACCCAATTTATTGTGGGAAGCTTGTGGAAGGCTCCTCGAAACGTTTGACCGAAGATAAACAATTTAAAGGCAATGCTACCAAATACTAATTGAGTGTTTGTAAACTTCTGGCCCACTGGGAATGTGATGAAAGAAATAAAAGCTGAAATAAATAATTCTCTCTACTATTATTCTGACATTTCACATTCTTAAAATAAAGTGGTGATCCTAACTGACCGAAGACGGGGGAATAGGGAATTTTTACTAGGATTAAATGTCAGGAATTGTGAAAAACGGAGTTTAAATGTATTTGGCTATGGTGTATGTAAACTTCCGACTTCAACTGTATGTGCATGCAAATACAGCTACAGTTGAAGTCAGAAGTTTACATACACCTTAGCCAAATACATTTAAACTCCGTTTTTCACAATTCCTGACATTTAATCCTAGTAAAAATTCCCTATTCACAAAGTTGTAATGACTCCAACCTAAGTGTATGTAAACTTCCCACTTCAGCTGTACATGTTGATAAGAGGGAATGTACTGTATGTGTGGCTTCACGACTGCATTCTGTGTGTGACAGGGTATTAGTCTGTACTTCCTCCTCAAGTTCAAGTTCCTATAAGGGCATGAATATTACAGTAGGTGTCTGTGTGTTTAATGTCCTGAATTAACATTTACATTGTGGGGCCTAACTGCTAGCTAGCTGAGAATAGCAGCTCGGTGCTTTAGTCCTTTTATACTATCGTCATAGTCCACTGTAGAGGTCTTGACTGGTCCACCCCAACCTGAAAACCTGAGACCCGAGAAGACCTCTAGTCCACTGTAGAGGTCTTGACTGGTCCACCCCAACCCGAATACCTGAGACCTGAGAAGACCTCTAGTCCACTGTAGCGGTCTTGACTGGTCCACCCCAACCCGAATACCTGAGACCCGAGGAGACCTCTAGTCCACTGTAGAGGTCTTGACTGGTCCACCCCAACCCGAATACCTGAGACCCGAGAAGACCTCTAGTCCACTGTAGAGGTCTTGACTGGTCCACCCCAACCCGAATACCTGAGACCCGAGAAGACCTCTAGTCCACTGTAGAGGTCTTGACTGGTCCACCCCAACCCGAATACCTGAGACCTGAGAAGACCTCTAGTCCACTGTAGCGGTCTTGACTGGTTCAACCCCAACCTGAAAACCTGAGACCCGAGAAGACCTCTAGTCCACTGTAGAGGTCTTGACTGGTCCACCCCAACCCGAATACCTGAGACCCGAGAAGACCTCTAGTCCACTGTAGAGGTCTTGACTGGTCCACCCCAACCCGAATACCTGAGAAGACCTCTAGTCCACTGTAGAGGTCTTGACTGGTCCACCCCAACCCGAATACCTGAGACCCAAGAAGACCTCTAGTCCACTGTAGCGGTCTTGACTGGTCCACCCCAACCCGAATACCTGAGACCCGAGAAGCCCTCTAGTCCACTGTAGCGGTCTTGACTGGTCCACCCCAACCCGAATACCTGAGACCCGAGGAGACCTCTAGTCCACTGTAGCGGTCTTGACTGGTCCACCCCAACCTGAAAACCTGAGACCCGAGAAGACCTCTAGTCCACTGTAGCGGTCTTGACTGGTCCACCCCAACCCGAATACCTGAGACCCGAGAAGACCTCTAGTCCACAGTAGCGGTCTTGACTGGTCCACCCCAACCTGAAAACCTGAGACCCGAGAAGACCTCTAGTCCACTGTAGAGGTCTTGACTGGTCCACCCCAACCCGAATACCTGAGACCCGAGAAGACCTCTAGTCCACTGTAGAGGTCTTGACTGGTCCACCCCAACCCGAATACCTGAGACCTGAGAAGACCTCTAGTCCACTGTAGAGGTCTTGACTGGTCCACCCCAACCCGAATACCTGAGACCCGAGAAGACCTCTAGTCCACTGTAGAGGTCTTGACTGGTCCACCCCAACCCGAATACCTGAGACCCGAGAAGACCTCTAGTCCACTGTAGAGGTCTTGACTGGTCCACCCCAACCTGAATACCTGAGACCCGAGAAGACCTCTAGTCCACTGTAGAGGTCTTGACTGGTCCACCCCAACCTGAATACCTGACACCCGAGAAGACCTCTAGTCCACTGTAGAGGTCTTGACTGGTCCACCCCAACCCGAATACCTGAGACCCGAGAAGACCTCTAGTCCACAGTAGAGGTCTTCATGGGTCCACCCCAACCCGAATACCTGAGACCCGAGGAGACCTCTAGTCCACTGTAGAGGTCTTGACTGGTCCACCCCAACCCGAATACCTGAGACCCGAGGAGACCTCTAGTCCACAGTAGAGGTCTTCATGGGTCCACCCCAACCCGAATACCTGAGACCCGAGAAGACCTCTAGTCCACTGTAGAGGTCTTGACTGGTCCACCCCAACCTGAATACCTGACACCCGAGAAGACCTCTAGTCCACTGCCACTGGAGAGGCATGTAATGCCTGCTTGTTTGATGCCAGACACATTTCCATAAGGGAAGAAAATAAACTAAGCACCACTAAATACATGTATGGAATAGCAACAATAGTTGATTTAGTCGTTGACTAAAAGCACACACATATCTGGGAACCAGGCTAGGCCTGAATTAGCCTGAGTTAGTCAGACTGCATCACACTCCGTTTCATGTTTGTTGTTGAATGATTTCCAGGCTAGTTCTGGGTAGTCCGTGCACCCTGAAGGGATTTACCAGCTAGCAGTAAGTGACTGTAGTGCACCGCATGGCTTCATCCCAAATGGCACCCAGTTCCCTTTATAGTGCACTCCTTTTGATCATGGCCCATGAGCTCTGGTGAAAAGTGGTGCTGTATGAATAGAATGGGGTGCACTTTGGGACACAGCCCATGTCTTCAGCCATGTTTAAGTTTAAACGGACCTGATAGTGCCAGAACTCTGCCTCTCTCTAAGTCTAATCCTTAGCTCTCTGCTCTGCTCAGCTTTTCCTTGGCTCACACTTCTAATAAGAACTAATAATACCCAATAGGAATATAATGAGTCTCAATGAGAGATCCCATCAGACCAAACCATTTAGCACTAATACAAAGGTGTGCTTGTGAGAACATGGAGAATATGGAATATGAGTGTGTGTTTATGCGTGTGTGTGTGTGTGTGTGTGTGTGTGTGTGTGTGTGTGTGTGTGTGTGTGTGTGTGTGTGTGTGTGTGTGTGTGTGTGTGTGTGTGTGTGTGTGTGTGATTGTGTGTGTGTGTATATGAGGGTGTGTGTATGCTCGTGTGCCTGCTTGCCTGAATGTATGTGTCTGTGTGTGTGATAACAAAGAAAAATGTGTATAGAGTCCAATGGACTTCTGAGCTGTGGTCGACCTACACTGGGATCACAACTGAACCAACAAAAACACACGTACCATGTTGTTGGTGGTAGTGTGGTAGTATGGTAGTCTGGTAGTGTGGTAGTGTGGTAGTATGGTAGTGTGGTAGTCTGGTAGTGTGGTAGTGTGGTAGTCTGGTAGTGTGGTAGTATGGTAGTCTGGTAGTGTGGTAGTCTGGTAGTGTGGTAGTCTGGTAGCGTGGTAGTGTGGTAGGGGGTTCCCTGTATATGGGTGACCCTATGGGGCCAACATGTGGCTGTGGTGCTCTGAAGCTAAGCTGGGGCTCAGAGAGAGACAGACAGAGAGACAGACAGACAGACCTACATGTTCTGTGCGAAAGGCAGAGGCCTGAGCCTAAGAGCATAGGAGAGTAGTGGGGGACACCAACACACGCATTCACACACTGACTCTCATTTACAAACACATGCATGTTATGTTCTTCTATCCTCGTGGGGACCAAGTCATTGATTCCCATCCCAAATCCTATTTTCCCAAACCCTAAACGTAACCCTTAACCTAACCATAACCCCTAACCCTATCCTTAATTTTAACCCTAACCCTAAACGTAACCCTTAACCTAACCATAACCCCTAACCCTATCCTTAATTTTAACCCTAACACTAAATGTAACCCTAACCCTAAAATAGCTTTTTTCCTTGTTTTACTATCCAGATTAAGTGGATGCCAACAGCGATGGGCCCAGGGCCAGAAGGACCCCTCTATTCCCACCCTTCTTTCCCCTCCTCTTCCCCTCTTCTCAGACACATGGGGTGCCAGCCTGATGGAGCCAAGAGCCAAGAGGCGGAGAGGAGTGGAAGAGGAGGATACGTTGAGAGGATAAGGATGAGAAGAAGAGAGAGGAAGAAGAGAGGAGAGGAGAGGAGAGGAGAGGAGAGGAGAGGAGAGGAGAGGAGAGGAGAGGAGAGGAGAGGAGAGGAGAGGAGAGGAGAGGAGAGGAGAGGAGAGGAGAGGAGAGGAGGGCATTAGAGGATTAAGATCCCAAATGCTAAAGGAGACCAAATTGTAAGAGAGTTCTATGAGAGAGAACGAGAGAGTCTGAACACAGAGACAAACTGTAAAGAACAAGGACAGTTTTTACACACTAATGAACAGGCCCATACAGTGTGCCCCAGAGACCACTATCTCATATATACCACCCCATGAGCTGAGCTCTCTAGATACAGAACAGTATTAACCATGAGCTGAGCTCTCTAGATACAGAACAGTATTAACCATGAGCTGAGCTCTCTAGATACAGAACAGTATTAACTATGATCTGAGCTCTCTAGATACAGAACAGTATTAACTATGAGCTGAGCTCTCTAGATACAGTACAGTATTAACCATGAGCTGAGCTCTCTAGATACAGTACAGTATTAACTATGATCTGAGCTCCCTAGATACAGAACAGTATTAACCATGAGCTGAGCTCTCTAGATACAGTACAGTATTAACTATGAGCTGAGCTCTCTAGATACAGTACAGTATTAACTATGAGCTGAGCTCCCTAGATACAGAACAGTATTAACTATGAGCTGAGCTCTCTAGATACAGAACAGTATTAACCATGAGCTGAGCTCTCTAGATACAGTACAGTATTAACTATGAGCTGAGCTCCCTAGATACAGAACAGTATTAACTATGAGCTGAGCTCTCTAGATACAGTACAGTATTAACTAGGAGCTGAGCTCCCTAGATACAGAACAGTATTAACTATGAGCTGAGCTCTCTAGATACAGAACAGTATTAACCATGAGCTGAGCTCTCTAGATACAGTACAGTATTAACTATGAGCTGAGCTCTCTAGATACAGAACAGTATTAACTATGAGCTGAGCTCTCTAGATACAGAACAGTATTAACTATGAGCTGAGCTCTCTAGATACAGAACAGTATTAACCATGAGCTGAGCTCTCTAGATACAGAACAGTATTAACTATGAGCTGAGCTCTCTAGATACAGAACAGTATTAACTATGAGCTGAGCTCTCTAGATACAGAACAGTATTAACCATGAGCTGAGCTCTCTAGATACAGTACAGTATTAACTATGAGCTGAGCTCTCTAGATACAGAACAGTATTAACTATGAGCTGAGCTCTCTAGATACAGAACAGTATTAACTATGAGCTGAGCTCTCTAGATACAGAACAGTATTAACCATGAGCTGAGCTCTCTAGATACAGAACAGTATTAACTATGAGCTGAGCTCTCTAGATACAGAACAGTATTAACTATGAGCTGAGCTCTCTAGATACAGAACAGTATTAACCATGAGCTGAGCTCTCTAGATACAGTACAGTATTAACTATGAGCTGAGCTCTCTAGATACAGAACAGTATTAACTATGAGCTGAGCTCTCTAGATACAGTACAGTATTAACTATGAGCTGAGCTCTCTAGATACAGTACAGTATTAACTATGAGCTGAGCTCTCTAGATACAGTACAGTATTAACTATGAGCTGAGCTCTCTAGATACAGAACAGTATTAACTATGAGCTGAGCTCTCTAGATACAGAACAGTATTAACTATGAGCTGAGCTCTCTAGATACAGTACAGTATTAACTATGAGCTGAGCTCTCTAGATACAGAACAGTATTAACTATGAGCTGAGCTCTCTAGATACAGTACAGTATTAACTATGAGCTGAGCTCTCTAGATACAGAACAGTATTAACTATGAGCTGAGCTCTCTAGATACAGTAGAGTATTAACTATGAGCTGAGCTCTCTAGACATAGAACAGTATGTCTTCAATAAACATGGGGATGTCCTCATTTACTGAACCCCTGGCCAACAGGAAGAGGAGAGGATGAGTATTTTTTATTTCACCTTTATTTAACCAGGTAGGCCAGTTGAGAACAAGTTCTCATTTACAACTGCGACCTGGCCAAGATAAAGCAAAGCAGTGCGACACAAACAACACAGAGTTACACATGGAATAAACAAGCGTACAGTCAATAACACAATAGAAAAAAATGAAGTCTATATACAGTGTGTGCAAATGTATTTATTTATTTTACCAGGTAAGTTGACTGAGAACACATTCTAATTTACAGCAACAACCTGGGGAATAGTTTCAGGGGATAGGAGGGGGATGAATGAGCCAATTGTAAGCTGGGGATGATTAGGTGGCCATGATGGTATGAGGGCCAGATTGGGAATTCAGCCAGGACACTGGGGTTAACACCCCTACTCTTACAATAAGTGCAATGAGATCTTTAATGACCTCAGAGAGTCAGGACACCCGTTTAACATCCCATCCAAAAGACGGCACCCTACACAGGGCAGTGTCCAATCACTGCCCTGGGGCATTGGGATATTTTTTAGACCAGAGGTAAGAGTGCTTCCTACTGGCCCTCCAACACCACTTCCAGCAGCATCTGGTCTCCCATCCAGGGACTGACCAGGACCAACCCCACTTAGCTTCAGAAGCAAGCCAGCAGTGGGATGCAGGGTGGTATGCTGCTGGCAAATGGCATGAGGAGGTAAGGCACTAAATAGGCCATAGTAGCAAGGTAATTACAATTTAGCAGATTAACACTGGAGTGATAGATGTGCAGATGATGATGTGCAAGTAGAGATACTGGTGTGCAAAAGAGCAGAAAAGTAAATAAAAACAATATGGGGATGAGGTAGTTAGATTGGGTGGGCTATTTACAGATGGACTATGCACAGCTGCAGTGATCGGTTAGCTGCTCAGATAGCTGATGTTTAAAGTTAGTGAGGGAAATATAAGTCTCCACCTTCAGCGATTTTTGCAATTCGTTCCAGTCATTGGCAGCAGAGAACTGGAAGTGAAGGCGGCCAAAGGAGGTGTTGGCTTTGGGGGTGACCAGTGAGATATACATGCTGGAGCGCGTGCTACGGGTGGGTGCTGCTATGGTGACCAGTGAGCTGAGATAAGGCTGAGCATTACCTAGCATAGATTTATAGATGACCTGGAGCCAGTGGGTCTGGAGACAAATATGTAGCGAGGGCCAGCCAACGAGAGCATACAGGTCGCAGTGGTGGGTGGTATAAGGGGCTTTGGTAATAAAACGGATGGCACTGTGATAGACTGCATCAAGTTTGCTGAGTAGAGTGTTGGAAGCTATTTTGTAGATGACATCACCGAAGTCGAGGATCGGTAGGATAGTCAGTTTTATGAGGGTAAGTTTGGCGGCGTGAGTAAAGGAGGCTTTGTTGCGAAATAGAAAGCCGATTCTAGATTTGATTTTGGATTGGAGATGTTTAATATGAGTCTGGAAGGAGTCTAACCAGACACCTAGGTATTTGTAGTTGTCCACATATTCTAAGTCAGAACCGTCCAGGGTAGTGATGCTAGTCGTGCGGGCGGGTGCGGGTAGCGAACGGTTGAAAAGCATGCACTTAGTTTTACTAGCGTTTAAGAGCAGTTGAAGGAGAGTTGTATGGCATTGAAGCTCGTTTGGAGGTTAGTTAACACAGTGTCCAAAGAAGGGCCAGATGTATACAGAATGGTGTCGTCTGCATAGAGGTGGATCAGGGCAGAGGGAGGGAGGGGAGGAAGAGTTGGGAGGGAAGGGGAGGGAGGGGTAGCGAGAGAGAGAGAGAGAGAGAGAGAGAGAGAGAGAGAGAGAGAGAGAGAGAGAGACAGAGGGGCATTGGGGAAGGTAGACAGAAGGACAGAGAGAGAGAAAGAGAGGGGAGAGAGAGAGAGAGACAGAGGGGCATTGGGGAAGGTAGACAGAAGGACAGAGAGAGAGAAAGAGAGGGGAGAGAGAGGAGAGAGAGAGAGTGAGAGAGACAGAGAGAGACAGCGAGAGAGACAGAGAGACAGAGAGAGAGAGAGAGCAGGTCCACCTAATGACAGGCAGACAACATCCATCACTCTGCTAAATACTAAACCTCCAGGAGAGATCACTGGGTAGATAGCACTGGGTGTGTATGTTGGTCTGAGACCAAAGAAACAAACCCAACACAGAAAATCTCTCTCTCACACACACACACACACACACACACACACACACACACACACACACACACACACACACACACACACACACACACACACACACACACACACACACAAACAAGCACACACACACTCATGTACGCATGCAAACACACGCAAAGTGCACACACACACAAGCACACACACAGTATTTCAGAATGCAAGGGGTCAGTTTGCGTGTGACATGTCGAAATTTTGTGGCTCAGAAGCAGGAAGTAATGACTGCTGAACAAACACAGGGGATAGACAAAGAAAGAGGGATGGAGGGAGGAGGAGAGGAGGAGAGAAGAGAAAGGAGATACTTTGAGTAGCTTGTTCAGACGAGGCCACCCAGCACTCAGTGTCTGCACTGTCTCACCTTTTTAGCCTGTACCCACACACACACACACACACACACACACACACACACACACACACACACACACACACACACACACACACACACACACACACACACACACACACACACACACACACACACACACACACACACACACACACACACACACACAGTCAGATGACTTACAGAGCACTTTAGGGGACATAGCCAGTGGTAGACAACAAAGAGCCTATCCCTACATGAACTATCTTATTGCTGACAGTGTAATACCCTCAAGAGCAATGATATGATGGTAGCTGCGGCTGCTGCTGCTATGAGGAAGGAAGACAAATAACCATATGATATGAAAGTCTGTCTGGATGGGAATAACATCAGTGAGGGTGTTTTTTTAGGGAGTGACGTGGAGGCTGCGTCCCAAATAGTGGGGTCCACAGTGTGTCCAAAACACGACCTCATCGTAATCACTGAGAGAATAATCACTGTAGTACACATTTCCACTAAGCTATATTGATTTACAGTCCTGAGTAGCATAGTGTATGTGTGTACAAGGGCCATAGATGCATACAGTATGAGGACACCAAGGTTCGGACCTCAGAAAACAAATGTTTTGGGGAACTCAGTCGGGTCTCAACTTACTGTTGAGAGTTAGAATAGTAGAATGCACAAGGTTCCATGTTAAAACTTGGTTGTGCATCAGCAGCTTTCCTCTTGTTATATGTCACTCACTGACAGTCACTCAATTAGCCCGTGTCAGTTAAAGGTAGACTCAGTGATATGATTTAGAAGCAGAAAGTAAACAGCATACTGGGTCAATTTCTGCAACAACAGAGTGTTGAAGCTTGAGGCTCAACTTCTCAGCTGTTTTGGTCCATTGGCTACCACGCTGTGAACAGTGTGAAGTGAATCAGTGCAAATGTGCAGATACTGTGTGTGTCTTGCATCTCGCTCATCTCAATATCTGCAGTTCTGCTCGTGGCAATGTCATTTCTCAGAGTCTACCTTTATTAGATTGGTAAATTAGTCTAGTTAGCCACCGTGCTTCTACACCTGCATTGCTTGCTGTTTGGGGTTTTAGGCTGGGTTTCTGTACAGCACTTTGAGATATCAGCTGATGTAAGAAGGGCTATATAAATACATTTGATTTGATTTGATTTAGTCTAGCCAGCTATCTAAACTTGTAGTAATCGTGGCCGAATTACCGACCGGGCACGTGCCCAGGGGCACTGACCTCGAGGGGGCCCACGTTGATTTTGTTAGTCACTCTCATTCAGATATCATATTAACATGACATAATGGCAAAATGTGTGGAATTGCAAGAAATTAGCTTTTAAAACTGCAAAATAAATTGTCCCCACCCCATGGCAAATTGTGTAAAATTGCAGGAAATTTGCTGTAAAACTGCAACAGAAAAAGGTTCTGTAAAGAAAACGTATTTGTTTAACTTTTGTTGAAGGGTTACTTCGGGATTTTGACAATGAGGTGCTTTATCTACTTCCCCAGAGTCAGATGAACTCATGGATACCAGTTTACACCTCCAGTATGAATCCAGTATGAAGGAAGTTAGAGGTAGTTTTGCCAGCCCACAGTGGAGGTGTCATAATACCCATAAAACCTAGCGGTCAAACAGGGAAATGGTTCCTATCGTTTTTCAATTCATAGGGGATTTTAGAAACACTTAAAATAAGGGCTGTGTTTCGTGTAGGCTTATGTATTACTACATTTAGCTAACATTAGATAGTTAATCAAGAGATTCTTACCTTTGCCACGATTTGGCAGTCTCGTCCAGATCATCATGGCATTTATAGTTCTTTATGATAGCCACATTAGCAGCTAATTAGCGTTTCATTTATTGGGACTTTATAAAGGCGAATATATTGATAAGTCACCTTGTCAGGGAAAGATTTACAAGGTAATCAAAATGTCACACCAGGGTAAGCCTACATGTAACAGACATTATTTTAACTGTCTCTAAAATCCCCTATGGGAATGGTGGAAAAACGATTGGAACCATTTCCCTGTTTGACCACTAGGTTTTATGGGTATTATGACTCATACTGTGGTACTCTATGCTAACTAGCGTTAGTGCAATGACTGGAAGTCTATGGTATCTACTAGCATGCTAGCAGTTACCATAGACTTCCAATCATTGTGCTAACGCTAGTTAGCAACTTCCTTCAAACTGCACTCAGAAACATAAATATTATATAAGTTCATCTGACTCCATTTAATAAAATATAATTTCTGCTAACAGATCCCGTATTAAATGTTATTTTTTTGTTAATGTGTAGCGGCTAATTGTATAGCTAATAGGATATATGTTTGTTACTGAGGTGAATGAAGTGATAATGGCTGGGGTAATTTTTTTCTGTTCTCCAAATATAATTGTTCTGTTTTTACCAAGCCCCTCCACCCCACCTCACTAAGACCCAGACTGGCTACGGCCCTGGTGTGTTTGTGTGATCTGTGTGTGTGTCAGCGGCATCGCCTCCTGAACAGTGAGAGGCGTCTACACCCCTCCTATCCTTTGGTGAGGCGTAGTCTTCTTCACGGCCACCGCCTGACAGCCTGTGTATAGGCTGGTTTGTACAGTGTGAGAAGAAATGTAAACACGTCACTTTTCATTAAGGCCCTATTCCCTCTCTCCTCTCCTTTGGGGTGCGTGAAAAGAAAGTGATGTCTTTATCCCACATGTTTTTTAATCCCTCATAAGCACCATTTAATTAGTGATTGGGGGTTTGTCTTTTGGCAGAGAGAGAGACCACAGAAAGAGAGAGAAAGAGAAGAAGGGAAAGGGAGGAAGAGCGAGAGAGAGAGAGAGAAGGAGGTAGAGAAAGAGGGGGAGAGAGAGAAGGATTAGAGGACTTTTTCAAATGAAGAAGGGATAGTTGTCAGGGCTTATCTAAGCATCGGTGAGAAAAAACTAAGGGAGGAGATGAAAGTATGACAAATGATAGGTTGCAACAACAACGTCAAGATATGATGTGGTATACCCCCCAACCCCTCAGCCTCTCCTCTGCCTTCCATCTCTCCCTCTTGCTCCTTAGCTCATCCCTCCTTTCCTCTCCCTCTCTCCCCCTCTCTCTCTCTCTCCCTCTTTCTGTGGCTGGGTCTGACTTTCCCAGAGCAGGGCGGTTGTCTGGTGGAATGTGGCTCTGCTGAGTTTCACACAGGGTCAGGAGAGCCAGCCTCCAGGGAGGGAGCAAAAGAGGGAGAGGGAGGGAGAGCGAGAGAGAGAGAGAGAAGAAGAAGAGAGTGATGGATAAATATAACATATATAGCGATACTGACGACTCCAGACAGAGAGAGAGAGAGAGAGAGAGAGAGAGCGAGTGATCAAAAAAGAAGAAGGGAGGGATAAATATACAGAACAGTACTATAATACAGAAAGATGTTGATTGTAAAACATGCAGGTATCAGGTATTTAAGACTTTTTAATGCCAATTGGAATTGAATTTAATACCAATTTTGAGGTCTGTGAGCATCACACACCTGCCAATATTCCTCAACAGAAATGAACCCATGTTGGTAAAAAGTAGTATTTTTAGGGTTGGCTCTTTCACCAAAGGCTATAGCCTAGATCATATTAGGCAGGTGTGCTATTTTATCAATAAGTATAATCCTATAGCCTTACCGTTGTAGTAGCAAAGTGGCTATGCTATAGATGTCTGAAGCATGGGGTTGCCCATATTAACTGTACCTGTACATAGCTCATCTGTAAATAGCCCATCCAATCTACCTCATCCCCATACTGTATTTATTTATTTATTTTGCTCCTTTGCACCCCAGTATCTCAACTTGCACATTCATCTTCTGCACATCCTACCATTCCAGTGTTTAACTGCTATATTGTAATTATTTTGCCACCATGGCCTATTTATTGCCTTACCTCTCTTATCCTACCTCATTTGCACATGCTGTATACAGATTTATCTACTGTATTATTGATTGTATGTTTGTTTATTCCACGTGTAACTCTGTGTTGTTGTATGTGTCGAACTGCTTTGCTTTATCTTGGCCAGGTCGCAGTTGCAAATTAGAACTTGTTCTCAACTAGCCTACCTGGTTAAATAAAGGTGAAATAAAAATAAATAAAATAAAAAGGCAACCCCAATGGACTAATCAATAGCTAGATCACAAACTCTGTAATCAGAATTTTGGCTACGATACTAACACCAGCTTAGTGTAATGATGCTCAATACCATACCAATCAACTGCTCAACAGGCAACAACAGAACCTTGTTAAGCTGACTCAGGTGTGCTTGAGCAGGGCTGGATGAAATGCCTGCACACCCAGTGGCCTAGCTCTTCAGATGGAGAGTTGACCACATGTGTTTTATACAGTAACAGTGCTGTGTATTTTACTTCAAGGCATTCTTTCACAGTGGTATGGATGTTAGAGTAGGGCTGGAACAAACATCTCCACACCCAGTAGCTCTCCTGGAGGTGTTATACTATGACATCAGAACATTAGCCTACAACCAAATAGTCTAATCAAATAAGTCCTTCATTCAGTGAATCAGGTATCAAATGGCTATACTTTGAAGCAAGGTAGCTAAGCAGGAGGGCTCTACACTGTCTTTTTCCAGTGCCAAGTAAGACATGAAATAAGTTAGCTGTTTCATCTAATATATTCAGGAAATGCATTATGGATATTTGGATTTGCACCATGTCAAAATAGGATCCAGAATAATGTGTTTGGCTCTTTAGAGATGAATTTGCCTTCTATGTTTTTTTGTGTGCTATGCCTGTGCTACATCATTCAGCACCTGAGGAAGTGGGAACTCAAAACACATTAGCTAGATTGCTAACTGTAAATATGATATTTACTGCTAGATAGCCATGCAATTGATCTAACAGTACAGGCCTATATAGGCTACTTGATGCATTCACTGCTCCATTCTGCTGGAGCATCATCTCAAATACTAGTTCTGAGAAACTAACCAAAACGTCACTGACTAACATTGGTTCAATTATTTGAATTCCATTTCAGATAGTTTTTTTTGCTGTTAGCTCAATGTGCACATTGACCTGCAGTTTCTCTTCGGGGCGGCAGGTAGCCTAGTGGTTAGAGCGTTGGGCCAGTAACCGGAAGGTTGCTAGATCAAATCCCCGAGCCGACAAGGTAAAAATCTGTCGTTCTTCCCCTGAACAAGGCAAGTTAACCCACTGTTCCTAGGCTGTCATTGTAAATAAGAATTTGTTCTTAACTGACTTGCAAAGTTAAATATAAATAAATACAATTCTCTAGAGTTAATCAGATCATGCCCGAACTGTGTGATGGAGTTGTAGTTTCCCAATGTTCTACATAGTTTAGTGCAGAAAATGTGATAATTAACTACAATTACCATAATCCATTGCGTGACTACTTGTCCGGACTGTGTATCTTTTACGCCTGCTACATAAGAGACATAAAAATTCATGATCAAGAGGGGAAACATAGAGAGCAGTTGCTTCGAGAGGTATGTCTACCTGACAATACATGATCTAAGTGATTGATAGTTGGTATTCAGCAGTCATAAAGTATGCCTGATTTACTTTGAACTACTGAGATAGTGATTGTTGTCAGTCACCATTGGCAGCAGCTCTATAGACATGAGATGATGACTTGGAATGAAATAATAAAGTCATCAAATAAACAAATGTATTATACACAACTGAAATATTTTAAAGTAATGGGAATAAGTGGTGGTTAATAAGTGATAATGGGCAGTCACTATCTTCATTGGACTTTTATGAATAGTTTTATTCTGTGTTGTTACAGCATTACAACCCACATAGTGCATAACGCATTTAAAGTAAAAAAATAAATATTGAAACCGAAATTTAAAATATTCATAATTTTTTTATAATCTAACTGAAACCTTTTCAAATTGAATTTAAGACATTTTAAGACTTCAGATAAATGAATTGAATACTTTTTATGACTGTTTAAGGACCCGCGGACACCCTGGCATGGGGTACCCATGCTGACACCCATGAGAAAGGAATGAAAGAGTGACTCAGACAGATGATAGAAAAGACAGGAGGCCTGGATGTCCCTCTGAAATTAAACCAGTGAGAAATACAGGTTTTTTTCAGATTTCAATGGGAAATTTCCCCTATTCTTTTCCTGGGGCTTTAGAAATGACACCAGATGCCTGTTCCTGTTTAAAAAGGGCCATGTTCTCAGTGGGGTCCTGATCTGTCAGAGACACATAGGGACCAGAGAATACCCAGGGGGGCAGAGGAATGGACTGACTGGGCTGAGGGCCCGCTGGAGGGGAAGTCCAGAGTCAGACAAGCACTCTCTCTCTCTCTCTCTCACTCTCTCTCTCTCTCTCTCTCTCTCTACAAAAACAGTCTCTTTCCTTTTTGGTTCATCTCTCTCTGTGCTTTCTGCTCTCTATGTATGTATCTCCTCTCCAGCCTGTCTCTACTATGCCTATGGTCAGGGCCTTAGCCTACAACTGGAAGTCTAGACTCTGCAGTATCTGACCTGCCTCTCTTCTCTCTCTCACATCACCTGACCTGTAATGGAATCTAGAAACTATGAGGGGGATGGAACAGGCAATCTAGAAACAGGGAGAGGATAGCACAGTCAATCTAGAAACAAGTTGAGGACAGCACAGTCAATCTAGAAACAAGTTGAGGACAGCACAGTCAATCTAGAAACAAGGAGAGGATAGCACAGTCAATCTAGAAAAAAGGTGAGGACAGCACAGTCAATCTAGAAACAAGTTGAGGACAGCACAGTCAATCTAGAAACAAGGAGAGGATAGCACCGTCAATCTAGAAACAAGTTGAGGACAGCACAGTCAATCTAGAAACAGGGAGAGGACAGCACAGTCAATTTAGAAACAAGGTGAGGACAGCACACTCAATCTAGAAACAAGGTGAGGACAGGACAGTCAATCTAGAAACAAGGTGAGGACAGCACACTCAATCTAGAAACAGGGAGAGGACAGCACAGTCAATCTAGAAACGAGGAGAGGATAGCACAGTCAATCTAGAAACAAGGTGAGGACAGCACACTCAATCTAGAAACAAGGTGAGGACAGCACAGTCAATCTAGAAACAAGGAGAGGATAGCACAGTCAATCTAGAAACAAGGTGAGGACAGCACAGTCAATCTAGAAACAAGGTGAGGACAGCACAGTCAATGTAGAAACAAGGAGAGGACAGCACAGTCAATCTAGAAACAAGGTGAGGACAGCACAGTCAATCTAGAAACAAGTTGAGGACAGCACAGTCAATCTAGAAACAAGGAGAGGATAGCACAGTCAATCTAGAAACAAGGTGAGGACAGCACACTCAATCTTGAAACAGGGAGAGGACAGCACAGTCAATCTAGAAACAAGTTGAGGACAGCACAGTCAATCTAGAAAAAAGGTGAGGACAGCACAGTCAATCTAGAAACAAGGTGAGGACAGCACAGTCAATCTGAAACAATGAGAGGACAGCACAGTCAATATAGAAACAGGGAGAGGATAGCACAGTCAATCTAGAAACAAGGAGAGGACAGCACAGTCAATCTAGAAACAAGGAGAGGATAGCACAGTCAATCTAGAAACAAGTTGAGGACAGCACAGTCAATCTAGAAACAAGGTGAGGACAGCACAGTCAATCTAGAAACAAGGTGAGGACAGCACACTCAATCTAGAAACAGGGAGAGGACAGCACAGTCAATCTAGAAACAAGTTGAGGACAGCACAGTCAATCTAGAAACAAGGTGAGGACAGCACAGTCAATCTAGAAACAAGGTGAGGACAGCACAGTCAATCTAGAAACAAGGAGAGGACAGCACAGTCGATCTAGAAACAGGGAGAGGACAGCACAGTCAATCTAGAAACAAGGAGAGGACAGCACAGTCGATGTAGAAACAAGGAGAGGATAGCACAGTCAATCTAGAAACAAGGTGAGGACAGCACAGTCAATCTGAAACAATGAGAGGACAGCACAGTCAATATAGGAAACAGGGAGAGGACTGCACAGTCGATGTAGAAACAAGGAGAGGACAGCACAGTCAATCTGAAACAAGGAGAGGACTGCACAGTCAATCTAGAAACAAGGTGAGGACAGCACAGTCAATCTAGAAACAAGGTGAGGACTGCACAGTCAATCTAGAAACAAGTTCAGGACTGCACAGTCAATCTAGAAACAAGGTGAGGACAGCACAGTCAATCTAGAAACAAGGTGAGGACAGCACAGTCAATCTAGAAACAAGGTGAGGACAGCACAGTCAATCTAGAAACAAGGTGAGGACAGCACAGTCAATCTAGAAACAAGGAGAGGACAGCACAGTCGATCTAGAAACAGGGAGAGGACAGCACAGTCAATATAGAAACAGGGAGAGGACTGCACAGTCGATGTAGAAACAAGGAGAGGACAGCACAGTCAATCTGAAACAAGGAGAGAACAGCACAGTCAATCTAGAAACAGGGAGAGGACAGCACAGTCGATGTAGAAACAAGGAGAGGACAGCACAGTCGATCTAGAAACGAGGAGAGGACAGTACAGTTGATCTAGAAACAAGGAGAGGACAGCACAGTCAATATAGAAACAGGGAGAGGACAGCACAGTCAATCTAGAAAAAAGGTGAGGACAGCACAGTCAATCTAGAAACAAGTTGAGGACAGCACAGTCAATCTAGAAACAAGGTGAGGACAGCACAGTCAATCTAGAAACAAGGTGAGGACAGCACACTCAATCTAGAAACAGGGAGAGGACAGCACAGTCAATCTAGAAACAAGTTGAGGACAGCACAGTCAATCTAGAAACAAGGTGAGGACAGCACAGTCAATCTAGAAACAAGGTGAGGACAGCACAGTCAATCTAGAAACAAGGTGAGGACAGCACAGTCAATCTAGAAACAAGGAGAGGACAGCACAGTCGATCTAGAAACAGGGAGAGGACAGCACAGTCAATCTAGAAACAAGGAGAGGACAGCACAGTCGATGTAGAAACAAGGAGAAGATAGCACAGTCAATCTAGAAACAAGGTGAGGACAGCACAGTCAATCTGAAACAATGACAGGACAGCACAGTCAATATAGAAACAGGGAGAGGACTGCACAGTCGATGTAGAAACAAGGAGAGGACAGCAAATTCAATCTGAAACAAGGAGAGGACAGCACAGTCAATCTAGAAACAGGGAGAGGACAGCACAGTCAATCTAGAAACAAGGTGAGGACAGCACAGTCAATCTAGAAACCAGGTGAGGACAGCACAGTCAATCTAGAAACAAGGTGAGGACAGCACAGTCAATCTAGAAACAAGGAGAGGACAGCACAGTCAATCTAGAAACAGGGAGAGGACAGCACAGTCGATGTAGAAACAAGGAGAGGACAGCACAGTCAATCTAGAAACGAGGAGAGGACAGTACAGTTGATCTAGAAACAAGGAGAGGACAGCACAGTCAATATAGAAACAGGGAGAGGACAGCACAGTCAATCTAGAAAAAAGGTGAGGACAGCACAGTCAATCTAGAAACAAGGTGAGGACAGCACAGTCAATCTGAAACAATGAGAGGACAGCACAGTCAATATAGAAACAGGGAGAGGACAACACAGTCAATCTAGAAACAAGGAGAGGACAGCACAGTCAATCTAGAAACAAGGAGAGGACAGCACAGTCGATGTAGAAACAAGGTGAAGATAGCACAGTCAATCTAGAAACAAGGTGAGGACAGCACAGTCAATCTGAAACAATGACAGGACAGCACAGTCAATATAGAAACAGGGAGAGGACTGCACAGTCGATGTAGAAACAAGGAGAGGACAGCAAATTCAATCTGAAACAAGGTGAGGACAGCACAGTCAATCTGAAACAATGAGAGGACAGCACAGTCAATATAGAAACAGGGAGAGGACAACACAGTCAATCTAGAAACAAGGAGAGGACAGCACAGTCAATCTAGAAACAAGGAGAGGATAGCACAGTCAATCTAGAAACAAGTTGAGGACAGCACAGTCAATCTAGAAACAAGGAGAGGACAGCACAGTCGATCTAGAAACAGGGAGAGGACAGCACAGTCAATCTAGAAACAAGGAGAGGACAGCACAGTCGATCTAGAAACAGGGAGAGGACAGCACAGTCAATCTAGAAACAAGGAGAGGACAGCACAGTCGATGTAGAAACAAGGAGAAGATAGCACAGTCAATCTAGAAACAAGGTGAGGACAGCACAGTCAATCTGAAACAATGACAGGACAGCACAGTCAATATAGAAACAGGGAGAGGACTGCACAGTCGATGTAGAAACAAGGAGAGGACAGCACAGTCAATCTGAAACAAGGAGAGGACAGCACAGTCAATCTAGAAACAGGGAGAGGACAGCACAGTCAATCTGGAAACAAGGTGAGGACAGCACAGTCAATCTAGAAACAAGGTGAGGACAGCACAGTCAATCTAGAAACAAGGTGGGGACAGCACAGTCAATCTAGAAACAAGGTGAGGACAGCACAGTCAATCTAGAAACAAGGAGAGGACAGCACAGTCGATCTAGAAACAGGGAGAGGACAGCACAGTCAATATAGAAACAGGGAGAGGACTGCACAGTCGATGTAGAAACAAGGAGAGGACAGCACAGTCAATCTGAAACAAGGAGAGAACAGCACAGTCAATCTAGAAACAGGGAGAGGACAGTACAGTCAATGTAGAAACAAGGAGAGGACAGCACAGTCGATCTAGAAACGAGGAGAGGACAGTACAGTTGATCTAGAAACAAGGAGAGGACAGCACAGTCAATATAGAAACAGGGAGAGGACAGCACAGTCAATATAGAAACAAGGAGAGGACAGCACAGTCGATGTAGAAACAAGGAGAGGATAGCACAGTCAATCTAGAAACAAGGTGAGGACAGCACAGTCAATCTGAAACAATGACAGGACAGCACAGTCAATATAGAAACAGGGAGAGGACTGCACAGTCGATGTAGAAACAAGGAGAGGACAGCACAGTCAATCTGAAACAAGGAGAGGACAGCACAGTCAATCTAGAAACAGGGAGAGGACAGCACAGTCAATCTAGAAACAAGGTGAGGACAGCACAGTCAATCTAGAAACAAGGTGAGGACAGCACAGTCAATCTAGAAACAAGGTGGGGACAGCACAGTCAATCTAGAAACAAGGTGAGGACAGCACAGTCAATCTAGAAACAAGGAGAGGACAGCACAGTCGATCTAGAAACAGGGAGAGGACAGCACAGTCAATATAGAAACAGGGAGAGGACTGCACAGTCGATGTAGAAACAAGGAGAGGACAGCACAGTCAATCTGAAACAAGGAGAGAACAGCACAGTCAATCTAGAAACAGGGAGAGGACAGTACAGTCAATGTAGAAACAAGGAGAGGACAGCACAGTCGATCTAGAAACGAGGAGAGGACAGTACAGTTGATCTAGAAACAAGGAGAGGACAGCACAGTCAATATAGAAACAGGGAGAGGACAGCACAGTCAATCTGAAACAATGAGAGGACAGCACAGTCAATATAGAAACAGGGAGAGGACAACACAGTCAATCTAGAAACAAGGAGAGGACAGCACAGTCAATCTAGAAACAAGGAGAGGATAGCACAGTCAATCTAGAAACAAGTTGAGGACAGCACAGTCAATCTAGAAACAAGGAGAGGACAGCACAGTCGATCTAGAAACAGGGAGAGGACAGCACAGTCAATCTAGAAACAAGGAGAGGACAGCACAGTCGATCTAGAAACAGGGAGAGGACAGCACAGTCAATCTAGAAACAAGGAGAGGACAGCACAGTCGATGTAGAAACAAGGAGAAGATAGCACAGTCAATCTAGAAACAAGGTGAGGACAGCACAGTCAATCTGAAACAATGACAGGACAGCACAGTCAATATAGAAACAGGGAGAGGACTGCACAGTCGATGTAGAAACAAGGAGAGGACAGCACAGTCAATCTGAAACAAGGAGAGGACAGCACAGTCAATCTAGAAACAGGGAGAGGACAGCACAGTCAATCTGGAAACAAGGTGAGGACAGCACAGTCAATCTAGAAACAAGGTGAGGACAGCACAGTCAATCTAGAAACAAGGTGGGGACAGCACAGTCAATCTAGAAACAAGGTGAGGACAGCACAGTCAATCTAGAAACAAGGAGAGGACAGCACAGTCGATCTAGAAACAGGGAGAGGACAGCACAGTCAATATAGAAACAGGGAGAGGACTGCACAGTCGATGTAGAAACAAGGAGAGGACAGCACAGTCAATCTGAAACAAGGAGAGAACAGCACAGTCAATCTAGAAACAGGGAGAGGACAGTACAGTCAATGTAGAAACAAGGAGAGGACAGCACAGTCGATCTAGAAACGAGGAGAGGACAGTACAGTTGATCTAGAAACAAGGAGAGGACAGCACAGTCAATATAGAAACAGGGAGAGGACAGCACAGTCAATATAGAAACAAGGAGAGGACAGCACAGTCGATGTAGAAACAAGGAGAGGATAGCACAGTCAATCTAGAAACAAGGTGAGGACAGCACAGTCAATCTGAAACAATGACAGGACAGCACAGTCAATATAGAAACAGGGAGAGGACTGCACAGTCGATGTAGAAACAAGGAGAGGACAGCACAGTCAATCTGAAACAAGGAGAGGACAGCACAGTCAATCTAGAAACAGGGAGAGGACAGCACAGTCAATCTAGAAACAAGGTGAGGACAGCACAGTCAATCTAGAAACAAGGTGAGGACAGCACAGTCAATCTAGAAACAAGGTGGGGACAGCACAGTCAATCTAGAAACAAGGTGAGGACAGCACAGTCAATCTAGAAACAAGGAGAGGACAGCACAGTCGATCTAGAAACAGGGAGAGGACAGCACAGTCAATATAGAAACAGGGAGAGGACTGCACAGTCGATGTAGAAACAAGGAGAGGACAGCACAGTCAATCTGAAACAAGGAGAGAACAGCACAGTCAATCTAGAAACAGGGAGAGGACAGTACAGTCAATGTAGAAACAAGGAGAGGACAGCACAGTCGATCTAGAAACGAGGAGAGGACAGTACAGTTGATCTAGAAACAAGGAGAGGACAGCACAGTCAATATAGAAACAGGGAGAGGACAGCACAGTCAATATAGAAACAAGGAGAGGACAGCACAGTCGATGTAGAAACAAGGAGAGGACAGTACAGCCAATCTAGAAACAAGGAGAGGACAGCACAGTCGATCTAGAAACGAGGAGAGGACAGTACAGTTGATCTAGAAACAAGGAGAGGACAGCACAGTCAATATAGAAACAGGGAGAGGACAGCACAGTCAATATAGAAACAAGGAGAGGACAGCACAGTCGATGTAGAAACAAGGAGAGGACAGTACAGCCAATCTAGAAACAAGGAGAGGACAGCACAGTCAATGCAGTTGCTTTCCAGACTAGAGAGGATGGGAGAGGAATGTAGAAAGTGAGGGAACGAAGGAGGTAGAGAGGGAGGGCTGTGGCTCCAGTGCTGCAGGCTCATTGGTGCAGCTGGAGAGAGAGCCAAAAGGAGGGATACTTCACTGATAATACCCCTCCAGTCCTCCAGTCTCAGCTGCGCCTTACTGGGGCTTGGCTCACAGAGCTCCATGCTAGCTAGCTACCAACCACTGGGGCTATTGTTAGGGCTGAGAGAGAAAGAGAGAGGGGAAGGGGAATAAGGGGTAAAAGAGAGAGAGGAGGTAGAGCGAGAAGAGTAGAGATGGAGAGAGAGGTTTGGAGGGGTAGAGAGAGAGAGCGTAAGGAAGAGAGAGGGAGGTAGAGAGAGAGAGAGACTAAGAGGTAGAGAGAGAAGGAGAGGGGGAGAGAGAGAGAGAGGGAAAGAGAGATGAGAAGGAGAGGGGGAGAGAGGAAAGGAATGAGAGCAAGCCAAGTTTAAACAGGAGCTGAGGGTTGTGAAAGGATGAGAAACAGGAGGTGAAAACAACAGACCAAAGAAACGACAGATGACCCCCCTCACACACACTGGTCCTCTTGGCTTGACCCTGGTGGAACCCCCTGTAAACTATGGAGTTAATCAAAAGTGTGTTAGGCTGATTGACTGTCTGTCAGGTGGGGGGCCCTGCTCTAAGGGGCCCTGCTCCACACAACCACAAAGCTAGCAGTGTGACCAGCCCCCTTCTCCCAAACCCCTCACTCATTCACACTCTCCCTCAGAACACACACACGCATGCACCACGCACACAAACACACACACACCTCACAACGCCCCTTCGTCTGTCTCCTTGAGCCAATAAGGATGTAATCAGTTTTGATCTCAAACTAAGCGCCGTCTACGTCTCGGGATAATGACACATACATTGCCCTGCCAGGGTCCCCAGCTGATGATACGTATTCGACCTGGGCCCACAGTTGTCATCGACCTCAGGCAAGAGGAAGTATTGATATACAGCAACAAGACACTGGACTTCCATCATAGACGTTGATACACACGTAACCACAGATATACAAAGAGCACATCACACTGACACACTGACACAGTGACACACTGACACAGTGACACACTGACACAGTGACACACTGACACAGTGACACATCACACAGTGACACAGTGACACATCACACACTGACACAGTGACACATCACACTGACAGTGACACAGTGACACGTCACACACATTGACACACTGACACACTGCCACAGTGACACACTGACACAGTGACACACTGACACAGTGACACATCACACAGTGACACAGTGACACATCACACACTGACACAATGACACATCACACTGACACAGTGACACAGTGACACGTCACACACACTGACACACTGACACACTGACACACTGACACAGTGACACACTGACACAGTGACACATCACACACACTGACACAGTGACACATCACACACACTGACACAGTGACACATCACACACTGACACAGTGACACATCACACACACTGACACAGTGACACATCACACACTGACACAGTGACACATCACACACACTGACACAGTGACACATCACACACACTGACACAGTGACACATCACACACACTGACACAGTGACACATCACACACTGACACAATGACACATCACACACACTGACACAGTGACACATCACACACACTGACACAGTGACACATCACACACACTGACACAGTGACACACTGACACAGTGACACATCACACACACTGACACAGTGACACATCACACACATCACACACTGACACAGTGACACATCACACACACTGACACAGTGACACATCACACACTGACACAGTGACACATCACACACTGACACAGTGACACAGTGACACATCACACCTACTGACACAGTGACACATCTCACACACTGACACAGTGACACTTCACACACTGACACAGTGACACATCACACACTGACACAGTGACACATCACACACACTGACGCAGTGACACATCACACACTGACACAGTGACACATCACACACACTGACACAGTGACACATCACACACACTGACACAGTGACACATCACACACTGACACAGTGACACATCACACACACTGACACAGTGACACATCACACACACTGACACAGTGACACATCACACACACTGACACAGTGACACACTGACACAGTGACACATCACAAACACTGACACAGTGACACATCACACACATCACACACTAACACAGTGACACATCACACACTGACACACTGACACAGTGACACATCACACACTGACACAGTGACACATCACACACACTGACACAGTGACACATCACACACTGACACAGTGACACATCACACACACTGACACAGTGACACATCACACACTGACACAGTGACACATCACACACACTGACACAGTGACACATCACACACACTGACACAGTGACACATCACACACTGACACAGTGATACATCACACACACTGACGCAGTGACAAATCACACACACTGACAGTGACACATCACACACTGACACAGTGACACATCACACACACTGACACAGTGACACATCACACACACTGACACAGTGACACATCACACAGTGACACAGTGACACATCACACACACTGACACAGTGACACATCACACACTGACACAGTGACACATCACACACACTGACACAGTGACACATCACATACACTGACACAGTGACACATCACACACACTGACACAGTGACACATCACACACTGACAGTGACACATCACACACACTGACACAGTGACACATCACACACTGACACAGTGACACATCTCACACTGACACACTGACACAGTGACACATCACACACACTGACACAGTGACACATTACACACTGACACACTGACACAGTGACACATCACACACTGACACAGTAACACATCTCACACTGACACACTGACACAGTGACACATCACACACACTGACACAGTGACACATCACACACACTGACACAGTGACACATCACACACACTGACACAGTGACACAGCACACACTGACACAGTGACACAGCACACACTGACACACTGACACAGTGACACATCACACACACTGACACAGTGACACATCACACACTGACACAGTGACACGTCACACACACTGACACACTGACACATCACACACACTGACACAGTGACACATCACACACACTGACGCAGTGACACATCACACACTGACACAGTGACACATCACACACTGACACAGTGACACCACACACACTGACGCAGTGACACATCACACACACTGACACAGTGACACAGTGACACATTACACACACTGACACACTGACACAGTGACACATCACACACTGACACAGTGACACATCACACACACTGACACAGTGACACATCACACACTGACACATCACACACTGACACAGTGACACATCACATCACACAAAGTCAGATTCTACAGCCACAAAGTCAGATTCCACAGCCACAAAGTCAGATTCTACAGCCACAAAGTCAGATTCTACAGCCACAAAGTCAGATTCCACAGCCACAAAGTCAGATTCCACAGCCACAAAGTCAGATTCCACAGCCACAAAGTCAGATTCTACAGCCACAAAGTCAAAATTGGCTACAGAAATTAGCTTTCTGTTTTTATTTTAATGTGAAGGTTAGACATAAGGTTAGCAGTGTGGTTAAGGTTAGGGTTCAAATCTAATTTTAAGAAGATACATTGTAGAAATAGGTGAGGTTTAGCCATATTGATGACTTTGTGGCTGTGGAAGCTAGTGACGACCAGAAAAAGACATGCGTACACACAAACACTCCTGTACCTCTGTGATGATGAAGAAGTCATCTCCGGGGTCTCCCTGTACCACGATCTTCTCCCCGTCCTCAAACTGGACCGGCTCCAGAGAATCAGCTACAGTCAGACGCTCCCACTTGTCCAGAGACTCTGCAGGGGGACAAGAGGGTCAACAACAGAGACAAACACTAATATTGGGCCATACGAACATATACACATGCGCGCGCACACACACACACACACACACACACACACACACACACACACACACACACACACACACACACACACACACACACACACACACACACACACACACACACACTTCCTATGTTGAGAGACAGGCCCTCAATGCATAAGTGTGTACTGTAGTCAGTCAATGGGTTGAGGTTTCATCACACAAAGATCTGACTATTAGATTATCTCTTTAATACACTTTGTGGGAGGAGACTGTGTGTCCGGTATGATTGGTGCTGAGTGTTAGAATGTAGGTGACTACACTTCAGTATAGGGAATATCCAATTGGCTTATTGACAGAGGGGAAATAGAAAGGCACTGACAGTGCTGATTTCTACTGGTCCCTATGCAGCAGTGTTGGGGAATAAGTGTCACGCTCTGACCTAGGAGAGCTGTGTTTTCTCTGTTTAGTTAGGTCAGGGTGTGATAGGTGGGTGGGCATTCTATGTTTGTTTTTCTATGTTTTGGCCGGGTATGGTTTCCAGTCAGAGGCAGCTGTCTATCGTTGTCTCTGATTGGAAGCCATACTTAGGCAGCCTGTTTTTCCCTTTGTTTTCGTGAGTAGTTGTTTTCTGTTTAGTTTGTATAACCTGACGGAACTGTTGGCTGTCATTTTGTTTATTTTGTCTAGTGTTCGTTTTCATTAAAATATAACGATGAGCACTCAACACGCTGCGCCTTGGTCTCCTCTATATGACGCCATTACAATAAGTGTGTGTGTGTGTGTGTGAGCGTCCCCCGCTGTGCTGGCCACAGTAGATAATGGCTCCTGTTTAAACACTCATATGTAATTGGGGCAGCTCCCCTCCTTCCTACCTCACACTAATCCACTCACTCAGCAAGAGACATTACCTCCCTCCTCCCTCCCATCTCCTCCTCCTCTCCCCCCTCCCTCCTCTCCCCCATCCCTCCTCCTCCTCCTCTCCCTCCCATTCCTCCCTCCTCTCCCCGTCCCTCTTCCACCTCTCCCCTCCCTCCCTCCTCTCCTCTCCTCTCCTCTCCTCTCCTCTCCTCTCCTCTCCTCCCTCCCCTCCCTCATCCTCCCTCCTCTCCCCCCTCCCTCATCCTCCCTCCTCTCCCCCATTTTCCAAGTAAAGAGACAGGACTAACAGCTACCATTCATACTGTCTGACCACATCAGGGTCTGTATACTGTGTAGCAGTACAGTAGCATTTCAGTAGTAGGCTACACAGGGCTCTGATGGAGGGATTCAACAGAGTGGATATTTCTAGAAGGTGAGGGTATTTTCAGGTCTTGGCTATAAAAAGGTCTTATACTTGGAAATGCGCTGAATACATTAACGCAGCATTCAGCCATATATAGTATAGTGAACCATCAATGACAACCACATTTACTAAATTTAAATCCAACCCCAATATTATTATCCAATGTGGGTTATGTGAATTGTGTGGGTGAGCTGCGGCTCAATACCTATGCCAAAACTTAACCCTCAACTTAACCATTCCGAATGAATGCCTAAACTTAACCTTTGAAATTTGACGTTTACAGACAAGCGTCTGATTCTGCAGTGGGACTGTGAGAGCTTGTTGTGTGTGCGTTACTGGCATGGGAAACATATTTTAACATTGCCAAAGCAAGTGAAGTAGATAATAAACAGAAGTGAAATAAACAATAAAAATGAACAGTAAACATTACACTCACAAAAGTTCCAAAAGAATAAAGACATTTCAAATGTCATATTATGTATATATACAGTGTCGTAACGATGTGCAAATAGTTAAAGTACAAAATGGAAAGTAAATAAACATAAATATGGGTTGTATTTACAATGGTGTTTGTTCTTCACTGGTTGACCTTTTATTGTGGTTCTGTGCAGCTCAGTTTCCACCTCACTTTGTGGGCAGTGTGCACATAGCCTGTCTTCTCTTGAGAGCCAGGTTGAGGCGTTTCTCAATAGCAAGGCTATGCTCACTGAGTCTGTACATAGTCAAAGCTTTCCTTAAGTCTGGGTCAGTCACAGTGGTCAGGTATTCTGCCACTGTGTACTCTCTGTTTAGGGTCAAATAGCATTCTAGTTTACTCCGTTTTTTTGTAAATTCTTTCAAATGTGTCAAGTAATTATCTTTTTGTTTTCTCATGATTTGGTTGGGTCTAATTGTGTTGCTGTCCTGGGGCCTCCTGTGAAGCTTCCATTTAGGTGGTTGTAGAATTTAACCGCTCTTTTCTGGATGTTGATATTAGCGGGTATCGGCCTAATTCTGCTCTGTATGCATTATTTGGTATTTTAAGTTGTACATGGAAGATATTTGGTGTTTGTCCCATTTTGTGAATTCTTGGTTGGTGGGCAGACTCCAGATCTCACAACCATGAAGGGCAATGGGTTCTATAACTGATTCAAGTATTTTTAACCAGACCCTAATTGTTATGTCAAATTTTATGTTCCTTTTGATGGCGTAGAAGGCCCTTCTTGCCTTGTCTCTCAGATAGTTCACAGCTTTGTGGAAGTTACCTGTGGTGCTGATGTTTAGGCCGAGGTATGTATCGTTTTTTTGTGTGCTCTTGAGCAACGCTGTCTAGATGTGTCTCTCTCTCTCTAGACCACATGTCAAACTCATTCCACAGAGGACTGAGAGTCTGCAGGTTTTCGCTCTTCCCTTGTACTTGATTGATGAATTAAGGTCACTAATTGGTAAAGAACTCCCCTCACCTGGTTGTCTGTATTAATTGAAAGGAATAAACTAAAACCGGCAGACACTAGGCCCTCCATGGAATGAGTTAGACAGCCCTGCTCTAGACGGTTGTATCACCAGGCCATAGTCAGATCCTCTAGAAGATGTTGAAGTAACTAACACAGTGGTAATGTGAACCTCAGTCTCTGTCAGTCTCCTCACAGTATCAACGTTTCACACTCTGCAGAGCCTTCACCCCACTTAACTAACCCCCTTCTCTGGGGGCACACTAGTCATTGGGTGTGTGTCTGGGTAAGGGAGAGAGTGTGTGTGTGTGTGTGTGTGTGTGTGTGTGTGTGTGTGTGTGTGTGTGTGTGTGTGTGTGTGTGTGTGTGTGTGGGGGGGTAAGAAAGAGAGAGAGAGTGTGTGTGTGGGTAAGAAAGAGAGAGAGTGTGTGTGTGTGTGTGTGTGCAAGTGTGTCTGGGTAAGAAAGAGAGAGAGTGTGTGTGTGTGTCTGGGTAAGAAAGAGAGGGAGAGAGTGTGTGTGTGTGTGTGTGTGTGTGTGTGTGTGTGTGTGTGTGTGTGTGTGTGTGTGTCTGGGTTAGAAAGAGAGAGAGAGAGAGTGTGTGTGTGTGTGTGTGTGTGTGTGTGTGTGTGTGTGTGTGTGTGTGTGTGTGTGTGTGTGTGTGTGTGTGTGTGTGTGTGTGTATCTGCCACCAGAGAGCATGTTGTTCTCCCCCCCTTTAACCCCAAACAACAACAAGGGATTGTACCCAGTTTCGTGGCTATCGCCAAATTCAAAGACAAACAAAAACACTCCTGCCTCCATCCCTCCCTCCCTCTCTTCCTCCTCAAAGGAGGGAGGAGAAAAGAGAGGGAAGAAAAGAAGTTTGAAGAGAGAGGTCGGTGTTTGAATACGGGCCTTGTTGGGGCCGTAAAAGGAGGTACATGGGGGAAAAGAACATGAGAGTTAGAGGAGGAGGAGGAGGAGGAGGGAGAGGAGGAGGAGGAGGAGGGGGAGGAGGAGGAGGAGGAGGAGGAGGAGGAGGGGTCGGTCCTGTGTGTTTACTCAGCCAGATAATAACACCACACAGGAGGCATGTCCTCTACACACACACGCAGGCATGCACGCACACACACACACGTACATGTACGAACACACACACACACACACACACACACACACACACACACACACACACACACACACACACACACACACACACACTCTCTCTCTCTCTCTCTTTCTAACCCACACACACACACACACACACACACACACACACACACACACACACACACACACACATACGCACACATATGCGAGTGAACACACACACTGCAACAAGGTCAGAAAAGGGAAACTGCCCTGTGCCCCTCTTAACAGGGTGGGGGGAGGGTGAATTATAAATATTTTTTTGTATCAATAATAAGCCCTAACCCTTCCTTTTGATTGTTATGCCCCAAAAAGGACCTCACTAGTTTCACAGGCTATGCTCAACGTAAAACACGCACACCGCCCCCAAAAATCATCTGTCCTGGTTGCAACACTCACTACCGAGTTCCAAACTGCCTCTGGAAGCAACGTCAACACAAGAACAGTTCGTCGGGAGCTTCCTGAAATGGGTTTCCATGGCCGAGCAGCAGCACACAAGCCTAAGATTACCATGCGTGATGCCAAGCATCGGCTGGAGTGGTGTAAAGCTTGATCCATTGGACTCTGGAGCAGTGGAAACGCGTTCTCTGGAGTGATGAATCACGCTTCACCATCTGGCAGTCCAATGGACGAATCTGGGTTTGGCGGATGCCAGGAGAACGCTACCTGCCCCAATGCATAGTGCCAACTGTAAAGTTTGGTGGAGGAGGAATAATGGTCTGGGGCTGTTTTTCATGGTTCGGGCTACAGGCCCCTTAGTTCCAGTGAAGGGAATGACATTCTAGAAGATTCTGTGCTCCCAACTTTTTGGCAACAGTTTGGGGAAGGCCCTTTCCTGTTTCAGCATGACAATGCCCCCATGCACAAATTGAGGTCCATACAGAAATGTTTTTGTCGAGATCGGTGTGGAAGAACTTGATTGGCCTGCACAGAGACCTGACCTCAACCCCATTGAACATGTTTGGGATTAATTGGAACACCGACTGCAAGCCAGGCCTAATCGCCCAACATCAGTGCCCGACCTCACTAATGCTGTTGTGGCTGAATGGAAGCAAGCCCCCGCAGCAATGTTCCAACATCTAGTGGAAAGCCTTCCCAGAAGAGTGGAGGCTGTTATAGCAGCAAAAGGGGGGACCAACTTCAAATGAATGGCCATGATTTTGGAATAAGATGTTTGAGGAGCAGGTGTCCACATACTTTTGGTCATGTAGTGTATGATGAAAGTAGGTCGAGAGAGATAGACCCTCACATCACATACACACTGTAAAGAGAGAGAGATAGACCCTCACATCACATACACACTGTAAAGAGAGAGAGATAGACCCTCACATCACATACACACTGTAAAGAGAGAGAGATAGGTCCTCACACCACATACCCACTGTAAAGAGCGAGAGATAGGTCCTCACATCACATACACACTGTAAAGAGAGAGAGATAGGTCCTCACATCACATACACACTGTAAAGAGAGAGAGATAGGTCCTCACATCACATACACACTGTAAAGAGAGAGAGATAGGTCCTCACATCACATACACACTGTAAAGAGAGAGAGATAGGTCCTCACATCACATACACACTGTAAAGAGAGAGAGATAGGTCCTCACATCACATACACACTGTAAAGAGAGAGATAGACCCTCACATCACATACACACTGTAAAGAGAGAGATAGACCCTCACATCACATACACACTGTAAAGAGAGAGAGATAGGTCCTCACATCACATACACACTGTAAAGAGAGAGAGATAGACCCTCACATCACATACACACTGTAAAGAGAGAGAGATAGGTCCTCACATCACATACACACTGTAAAGAGAGAGAGATAGACCCTCACATCACATACACACTGTAAAGAGAGAGAGATAGACCCTCACATCACATACACACTGTAAAGAGAGAGATAGACCCTCACATCACATACACACTGTAAAGAGAGAGATAGACCCTCACATCACATACACACTGTAAAGAGAGAGAGATAGACCCTCACACCACATACACACTGTAAAGAGAGAGATAGACCCTCACATCACATACACACTGTAAAGAGAGAGATAGACCCTCACATCACATACACACTGTAAAGAGAGAGAGATAGGTCCTCACATCACATACACACTGTAAAGAGAGAGAGATAGACCCTCACATCACATACACACTGTAAAGAGAGAGAGAT
>NC_138296.1:21795000-21805000 GCF_965601325.2 Salmo salar | reverse complement strand
TGTGTAACTCTGTGTTGTTGTTTGTGTCGCACTGCTTTGCTTTATCTTGGCCAGGTCACAGTTGTGAATGAGAACTTGTTCTCAACTAGCCTACCTGGTTAAATAAAGGTGAAATAAATAAATAAACAAATAAAAATGGAGTCACGGGAATGTCTTTCTGGAGTGAATGTCAGTCAGTTCAGTCAGATGCTGTAGGCTCTTCTTTCTGTTGACCATGCCTTAGCCATTCTTCACTCTGCATTGAGACCACAGCATTTCACTTCGCCTGTGAATTCCTGCACTTTATCCACCCTCTGTCTTTGGTGGAAGTATCAAAGAGCCTGAGGTGTGGCACATGGCCAGGCCAACCCATTCACTTTAATATCCATCCACCTCCATTGCCTTCATCTTTGTCCAACATGAAACACATAGGCTTCTCTCTCTCTCTCTGTTTCTCATTCGGGACACACTCTTTCCACTCCATTTCACCTGGTGGGCAGTGCTATATGTCATGGTGGGAGTGGGTTTCAAAGTGCAAGGACTGTCTGTTGCACTTCCACATTCAACCGAGAACCCTTTATTTGAACTAACAACAGTTAGTGGACCAGTTTTCCCAAAAGTGAACGATGTGTAACGTCAAGTTTTGCTTGCTAGCCAACCAACTACACCAATGATGATACCAAGCCAATTTACTAAGCTTACCTGAATGAAATATAGGAAACTGATCATGACCAGATTTAATCTAATTTCACTGCGATTGGTTCCTCAGCATGCAATAATACCTGTATACTGTCAACCACTGAGATGAATGATTTGGGTAGCTGGTTTAATTAAAAACACTTCATCTGATGGGTTTTGGATGTCCTTGGTCTTATTTATTTGTTGGAGGGCCTATACATGAGGCCAACATTCCCATATTATCCTGGACGTATACCCCAGTCTCATTACCTTGCGTGAATGATATCGCTCAACTTTAAACAATGTGAAATTCATATACAAAAGGATTTGTTTAGCTTCTTTCTGATCTGTGGCTGGATTAAATAGAAAACATAACGTGTATTCAGTGATTCCATTTGATGACTTTATCTTTGTGTCTCCCTGATGAAACAGTAACATCCATGACGGTAGTTAGGCTTATGCCAGGCACACACTACACGACTTTCTAAATCCTAACGTCGCTGAGCTTCTCACAAACAACCATCTTTCCTGTAGTTTTTTGTCTTGCCAACGTAAACGATGTGGCACAGTACAGGGGTCACACACTACAAGATTCTTCACTTGGTCGTGAGGATTCTCCATACCACGCTGTCTCGCCAAAACAATGATGTGATTCAGTGATGATTACATTTACATTTTAGTCATTTAGCAGACGCTCTTATCCAGAGCGACTTACAGTAGTGAATGCATACATTTCATACAATTTCATACATTTTTTATTTTTTTTCCCCCTGTGCTGGCCCCCCGTGGGAATCGAACCCATGATGTTACTAGATTAGCTAGAATGAGCTGTGGCTCAAAGTTGCCTCATAAACATTTCAGTCAGGCATTCATGCTTGCCATAAAGAGTTGAAATACTTAGCCAATCACTTACATTTTGTATTGAATAATATTACTTGTGAACTTCAGAGCTGTAACAATTTCACTTTGGCTTTGGTTTTGTCTAAAAAAAGTAAAGGACAAATGCATACTAGTAGAAGGCCTAGTCATCACTCCTGCCCGAGACTCAGTATACACATTCTGGGTGATGAGATACCATAGAATTAAGAATACTAGTAATTTAATAGGATTTCTATGTGTGATATAGCCTCTGCCGAGTCCCCAACAACCTTATGCTGGAAAGACGTTAAGGCGACACTCCATCTTAACTCCTTTTTGTTAATATTCTCGTCCAGACCAGTACCTAGGGATCTACGTGTATTTAACTCCTACTACGATAGGTTATGTGCAATACAACCTCATCATCTCCCTGGCTTCTTCTCTTGAGACCTCTCATTGGCTGTTGCTGATCACCGTTCTCAAAACTTGTCGTTGTACATCTCACACTAGAAGAACATTGCAGATTTTGTGCCGATAAAATCAAACAGGTTTGAAAATATCAGGACGTCTGGGACGCTCAAAGACGGGATCAGTAGCCCTCAGATTACATCTCTGACCCGCTCACATTAAACCCACTCACATTAATTAAACCCACTCACATTAAACCCACTCACATTAAACCCGCTCACATTAAACCCGCTCACATTAAACCCACTCACATTAATTAAACCCACTCACATTAAACCCGCTCACATTAAACCCACTCACATTAATTAAACCCACTCACATTAAACCCGCTCACATTAAACCCACTCACATTAATTAAACCCACTCACATTAAACCCACTCACATTAAACCCGCTCACATTAAATCCACTGACATTAATTAAACCCACTCACATTAAACCCACTCACATTAAACCCGCTCACATTAAACCCACTCACATTAATTAAACCCACTCACATTAAACCCACTCACATTAAACCCGCTCACATTAAACCCGCTCACATTAAACCCACTCACATTAAACCCGCTCACATTAAACCCGCTCACATTAATTAAATCAATTCACATTAAACCCGCTCACATTAAACCCACTCACATTAAACCCACTCACATTAATTAAACCCACTCACATTAAACCCACTCACATTAAACCCGCTCACATTAAACCCACTCACATTAATTAAACCCGCTCACATTAAACCCGCTCACATTAAACCCACTCACATTAATTAAACCCGCTCACATTAAACACACTCACATGAATTAAACCCACTCACATGAATTAAACCCACTCACATTAAACCCACTCACATTAAACCCACTCACTTTAATTAAACCCGCTCACATTAAACCCACTCACATTAATTAAACCCACTCACATTAATTAAACCAGCTCACATTAAGTAAACCCACTCACATTAATTAAACCCACTCACATTAATTAAACCCACTCACATTAATTAAACCAGCTCACATTAAGTAAACCCACACACATTAATTAAACCTACTCACATTAAACCCACTCACATTAATTAAACACACTCACATTAATTAAACCCACTCACATTAATTAAACCCACTCACATTAATTAAACCAGCTCACATTAATTAAACCCACTCACATTAATTAAACCCACTCACATTATTTAAACCCACTCACATTAATTAAACCCACTCACATTAATTAAACCCACTCACATTATTTAAACCCACTCACATTAATTAAACCCACTCACATTAATTAAACCCACTCACATTATTTAAACCCACTCACAAGAGTGTTGGTGACGCCCACGCGCCTCTAAAGTCCATTGCGTGCAAGATGGCGCTGTCGAGCAAGATGAAACATCATTGAGTTAGCAAAGTCGAGAGTCGAGAGCTTAGAGGATGTGTCCTGCGAGCACAGACCAGTCGAGAGCCAGAATGTGGTTGAGCGAGCAGAGGATGGGTCCAACGAGTGCACAATATTCAATATTGAAATTGAAGTATGCAGCTACAGCGAATTTGTAAAGTATTCAGACCCCTTCACTTTTTCAAAATGTTGATACGTTACAGCCTTATTCTAAAATGGATTAAATTATTTATTTTTCTCATCAATATACACACAATACCCCATAATGACAAAGTGAAAACAGTTTTTTATACATTTTGCTAATGTATAAAAAAAACTGAAATACCTTATTTACATACAGTAGTTATTTGGTCTTCTGTTTTAAAGGCTATTGATTAGGCAAGCTAGGTCACCGCCAGCTAGCAGCTGCTAGGAAGTTAACTAGCTAGCTAGCTAGTTAGTAGCTAACGTTTAACCACATATAAAAGTTACCAATATCTTTGGTTTAACCAAGAGCATTGTAGCTAGCTAGCTAAGTTATTTTATTTATTTATTTATTTCACCTTTATTTAACCAGGTAGGCAAGTTGAGAACAAGTTCTCATTTACAATTGCGACCTGGCGAGGGGTTAGCATGGAAGGAGGACTTGGAAGACCAGCATGACTGGGATGCAGTGGCGGAGAAGGCAGAGGCAGGGTGAGAATAGACAGGAAAGGCCCTCACTGGGGAAGAGGTCCTTGATTGAGATGAGGTGAGGGGGAGCCAAACCACATCAAACGCCAAACTAAATAGCCAATATTGTAAACCGCTAACTGTATACTTTGAGATACAGTCTATTTGAAATACAGATTACTTTTACACATATAGTAGGCACACTTGATCTCACGCGCCCAACTAGAAGAGGAGAGGCAGGCTAATGAAGAGGAAGCAGCGAATTCTGAGTGTATGTGAATAATGCATACAATGCAAAAAGATGACAGTTTCCAAAAATATTTTCATCCCAAAGTCGTCTGTCGGACCGCCCGCACCGCAATGATATCTGTCGGGACCCACAGGGATGCAGCTCTCTACAGCCCAGTACCACATAGTATAATATCACTTACTTGGCTAAATGATTATCCACAGTTGCCTCTATTGATACAGCAGCAGTCTTTAAACGGACTGTTACCTTGAATGCAACTCTAAAATGAACAAACTTTTCCAATTGATCTCTGTCTATGACATTTCCGATGTTTACTCTCTCACTGCAGTTGATCTCAGGAGACAGGTCAGTGTGTGTGTAGAGAACACATCTGACAAGGTGGAGTCAGGCTCCTACCTCATGGCCCTGGACCACTACACCTACGACGCAGAGGACACCAAGTTTGAACCTATGAGTCACCTTTGACCTTGACGTAACTTTCTTATAAGAGTTTTGGGGTCATGGGTGTCCTCTAACTCATCTTGTGCCTTACACAACTCAGCACATATGTATCCATCCACCTTCCTCAGTGGAGTCCTGACCAGGGGTATCAAACTCCAATGTCTATGTACCTGTTGTGTTGGCATAGTTACCGGACCAGTGGGAGGAGGCGTTGATGACAGTGATGCGTCCCAGTGTGATCTCAACAAACAGCCGCTGTACCAACACCATGCCTGATGACCACAACCAGATGATATCCCTCCACCCTGGATCAGGGTAAACACACACCTAGTCTCTCTGTGTGTGTTGCGTGTGAGAGAGTGAGTAATGGGTCTGTATATGTAAGTGTAGGGTAGGATATACGTGTTGTGTATATGACTCTATTCAGTCTGTAACACCACTGTATTACAGGCCTGTGTTATGTTTGCACACATATTTCTTGTGTGTAATTTAGTGCAGTGTTTTGTGACATCTCTCTCTCAACTCCTCAGATATGTGGTGCTCCCCAGACCAGTGTTTCGAGGCAGGGATGGACTACACTGTTTGTCGGAGCTTGCCCCTCTACTCTGCGTTCCAGTCCCCATACATACTCATCGACTCGGTTAGTCCCCTCACACACAACTGAGACTATTGCGTAAATCATTCATTGATGTCATTGCATAAAATGTTAGGCTACAAGGATTTTAAGTTGGGATTCAGCCCTTCGACTCCATACTAAATCTAATTCCATCTTCAGTATCTTTCTGTCCTCTCTATAGATTGTGCTGAAGCCCCACTTCCAGCATTACCGGTGTCTGGAGAACAGCCAGATCGTGGTCAAGACCCCCTCCACAGACATCTACAACAAATTCATGTTTAGTGTGTCAGCTCTGCTGCTCTTGGGAGCTAAAGGTTTGGCACCGTACTCCCAACCGTCATGTATGTGTTAACTAACTAAGGAGGGTTTCTTATGGCTCAATAATACTGATGAATGGTGTGGATTATACACCTCTGCTCAGTCCCACATAGTGAAATCTGCCATTTCATATCGATTCCTTGCATCCTTTTTCCGTGCCTCCTTCTAAAACCCCATCGGAGGAGAGGACACAAGGTTCCTCCCCTCAGACCTCCAATGGGTTTTGAGAAGGATGCGAGTAGAGAGGAAGTGAGGGGTTGAGCTGAATTGGGACATAGCTCATGTCATTGTTTTAGGTGGAATCTTATGTTGAATGATAGATATATGTGAAAACAGAATAAATGTTTGTTCTACTTGTGCTCTTTCCACAGATGGCTCTGGCTTGCTGATAAATCTGATCTGATGAGACTCCCCATGGGATTTGACTGCTGTATTACAGCCTGTACTCAATAAAACTTCCAATGCCAAATTGAAATAATTTGATAGACAATGGTAGTTCCCAATCAGACAACTAGTATAACTAGTCGATAGTCATCTGTTTTCCTCAGTTAGATGTTTGGTGAATGCATGCGCTTTCTTTGTCCTCCGTCCTCCTTTTTATGCTGTGTGTACCAAGGATGACATGTTGACCTGTTTAGCTGGTTAATGTTCATTTCAGTTGACATTCTTTTATTTGGCACTGGTTATGTAGTGTTAATGTAGCAGGTTGTCCCCTTCGTGTCTCCATATAATTCTAAATCCTCATGTGTTGTGTGTGTGTCCTAGGGCCTGATAGAGACCCTAACTGTTGGATCCTGCCTTCATCTCAATTCCTGCATCTCTTAACTAGCCTACTAGTAATTCCTTTCTTTTCATGTTAACATCGTTACGACATTATTATGTGTGTAGCCACATGTTATTCCCAACAACGGAGTCATTATATTTAGCTTTATTAAATGATGGCCAGGACCTAGTGCATGATGAACAAACTTGTTAGATCACAGCCACACTCTGCAAATAATCCAGCTATTCTGTGATACATTGGGGTTAACTCCCTCATACCATGCAAACACATACCAGACACTTTGTGGAAAGGTGAAGAAAAACCATTAGGTCGTGGTGGACTATGGTGTTACTTAGCTAGAGCCGACTGTCTGCTTTTCGTGTTACAGACAAAATGTTGCTGGCTAACAAGTATTTATCTAGCTAACTTTAGCAAATATATTCCACTCAACTCAAGATATAGTATTGCTACTCATTTATTTCCCAATTACTTTGCTTATGTATCAAGTTTAAGGTGGGTTTCCCAAGTCGTTTGTGTCTACTGTTCAAGCCGACTAGCAAGCTAAACAGACAGCTCTGAAGCAGATCTGTTTGACGTCAAGGACCCAAGAAGATCACACGACACAACAACGGACTGGCCAAGGGCTCTGCCCCACCTGTTAAGAGCCCCACCTGTTTAGCTAAAAAAAAATGCAGCTCCAAAATGCAGGTGTTTCATCCTAGCTCAGTGCATTCTGTGGTGGTGGGGCAGCCGGTGGAAAATACGGAGCGTTGGGATTGGTAATGTTCTCTAGTTGTGCCATGATCTGCTCAGTGTTCTGTCACTCATGGGGACACTACATCACTGCAAAATCTACGGGGAGTTCAGGCCCCTTGGGTGCTGCCATAGAGTTACATTAGAAGTACCCATCCAAGAAGGCGATTTGGAAGGAGTCAGTGGCTAACTGCAAGCATTTCAAAGCAATCACTAGCCTGCTATTCAGTGGAGTGGGTGTGTGGTCCAAGTCTGGGTTTAAGGGTCTCTTTTCCAAGCTTAAAAGAATAAACATTCAACACCATGGGCCAGAAAAGGTTCAATACATTGGCCATGCTGTCAATCCAGCATGACTTCTGCCATGTTCAAAACAACTGGAAATTCGGAACTGGGAAATCTCAGACTTCAGTGAGTTCAAGACAACTGGGAACTCTGAAAAAAATGAGCTCTGACTGGGAAAATACGTTTTGAACGGTCATCCAACTCGGAATTCCAAGTCGAGAACTCGGGCCTCTTTCTAGAGCTCCGACCTGAAGATCACTGATGTCATGACTCAATCTTGTTTTTTCGGAGTTCCCAGTTGTCTTGAAAGCACCATAAATCCAGAGAATGCCAGACTTGATACCATAATTTGCCCACAAGGACCGCCGCGCCACCTTCCTGTTCAAGTGAGCACAGCACAACAAGGTGAGTCCAAAAATGTATTGTATGCTGCTGCATAAATTATGTAATATGCCAGGGAGACATGTATACTGTAGCTAAGAAAGTAATACTAAGTGTATGTTGTGTAGTAAGATGTTAGTAGCCCATGTGACTCAACCTAATAACGTGGTCCCTTTTCCCCTCATTACTTAGCCTACTGTTCTGACTTGGTGGTGCACATGTAGCCTATAGCCTGTTTTAGAGAAATGTCATCATCAAATATTGTAAGAGCTTTCATTGTCTGCTTATATGCCCCCTTCATTTATCCTACGGTTCTGACTTGTTGTACAGGGAGAACACTGTGAGAACAGCCCATGTTCTGCATTCTGTCGCTGTACATTTCAAAAGTGATGAACAAATTGTTATATTGACTACGTTCATCTTAGCTCGCTCATTAATGTCTTACTCAAAATTACGGATTGCCTCTTATCGGCTCGTCGTCCCCTTATGCCATAGTTTGTGCATCTCAATTGTCAGTAGTCTACTCTATGGCTTTAGTAAACCTGTACTCTATGGCTTTAGTCAAACTGTACTCTATGGCTTTAGTCAACCTGTTCTCTATGGCTTTAGTCAACCTGTACTATATGGCTTTAGTCAACCTGTTCTCTATGGCTTTAGTCAACCTGTTCTCTATGACTTTAGTCAACCTGTACTCTATGGCTTTAGTCAACCTGTACTCTATGGCTTTAGTCAACCTGTAGTCTATGGCTTTAGGCAACCTGTACTCTATGGCTTTAGTCAACCTGTTCTCTATGACTTTAGTCAACCGGTACTCTATGGCTTTAGTCAACCTGTTCTCTATGGCTTTAGTCAACCTGTTCTCTATTGCTTTAGTCAACCTGTACTATATGGCTTTAGTCAACCTGTTCTCTATGGCTTTAGTCAACCTGTACTCTATGGCTTTAGTCAACCTGTACTCTATGGCTTTAGTCAACCTGTTCTCTATGGCTTTAGTCAACCTGTACTATATGGCTTTAGTCAACCTGTACTCTATGGCTTTAGTCAACCTGTACTCTATGGCTTTAGTCAACCTGTACTCTATGGCTTTAGTCAACCTGTACTCTATGGCTTTAGTCAACCTGTACTATATGGCTTTAGTCAACCTGTACTATATGGCTTTAGTCAACCTGTTCTCTATGGCTTTAGTCAACCTGTACTATATGGCTTTAGTCAACCTGTACTATATGGCTTTAGTCAACCTGTACTCTATGGCTTTAGTCAACCTGTACTCTATGGCTTTAGTCAACCTGTACTCTATGGCTTTAGTCAACCTGTACTCTATGGCTTTAGTCAACCTGTTCTCTATGGCTTTAGTCAACCTGTACTCTATGGCTTTAGTCAACCTGTACTCTATGGCTTTAGTCAACCTGTGCTCTATGGCTTTAGTCAACCTGTTCTCTATGGCTTTAGTCAACCTGTTCTCTATGGCTTTAGTCAACCTGTACTCTATGGCTTTAGTCAACCTGTACTATATGGCTTTAGAGGTGTGCTGAATAGATTCCACAATCCAGACATCAGTTAGTGCTCGGCTTATTCTTGACATTGTGGGTCCAAGAGGTTTCTAAACAGCTTCTACCCCCAAGCCATAAGACTCCTGAACAGCTAATCAAATGGCTACCCAGACTATTTGCACCCCCCCCCCCCCCCACTCTGCTACTACTCTGTTATTATCTATTGATAGTCACTTTAATAACTCTACCTACATGTACATAATTATCTCAATTACCTCGATTACCTAATTATCTCAATTACCCCCTGTATATAGCCCCGCTATTGTTATTTACTGCTGCTCTTTAATTATTTGTTATTCTGATCTTACTTTTCTATTTATTTTTATGGTATTTTCTCAAAACTGCATTGTTGGTTAAAGGCTTGTAAGTAAGCATTTCACTGTAAGGACTACACCTGTTGTATTCGGCGCATGTGACAAATAAAATGAGATTTGATTTGACCTGTACGCGTGCTGAAATCTATGCCCACCGTGGCCTATAGCACCACCCACCAGGCGAAATGGTGTGAAAAGAGTGTTCTGTATCCACGACCTTCTGTTTATCGTTTACTCTGTTTGGCTGTTTACGGCTGCGTCTGTTCCTGTGTGTGTTCCTGTATATGTGTGTTCTTATATGTGTGTG
>NC_138296.1:21672500-21792500 GCF_965601325.2 Salmo salar | reverse complement strand
AGGTTGGTGTCTGGACAGAGGCAGTAGAGTCAGACAGGTTGGTGTCTGGACAGAGGCAGTAGAGTCAGACAGGTGGGTGTCTGGACAGAGGCAGTAGAGTCAGACAGGTTGGTGTCTGGACAGAGGCAGCAGAGTCAGACAGGTTGGTGTCTGGACAGAGGCAGCAGAGTCAGCCAGGTTGGTGTCTGGACAGAGGCAGTAGAGTCAGACAGGTTGGTGTCTGGACAGAGGCAGTAGAGTCAGACAGATTGGTGTCTGGACAGAGGCAGTAGAGTCAGACAGGTTGGTGTCTGGACAGAGGCAGTAGAGTCTGACAGGTTGGTGTCTGGACAGAGGCAGTATTGTCAGACAGGTTGGTGTCTGGACAGAGGCAGTAGAGTCAGACAGGTATGTGTCTGGACAGAGGCAGTAGAGTCAGACAGGTTGGTGTCTGGACAGAGGAAGTAGAGTCTGACAGGTTGGTGTCTGGACAGAGGCAGTAGAGTCAGACAGGTTGGGGTCTGGACAGATGCAGTAGAGTCAGACAGGTTGGTGTCTGGACAGAGGCAGTAGAGTCAGACAGGTTGGTGTCTGGACAGAGGCAGTAGAGTCAGACAGGTTGGTGTCTGGACAGAGTCAGTAGAGTCAGACAGGTTGGGGTCTGGACTAGAGGTCGACCGATTATGATTTTTCAACGCTGATACCAATACTGATTATTGGGGGGCCAAAAAAGCCGATACCGATTAATCGGCTGATTATTTTATTTATTTGTAATAATGACAATTACAACAATACTGAATGAACACTTATTTTAACTTAATATAATACATCAATAAAATCAATTTAGCCTCAAATAAATAATGAAACAATTTGGTTTAAAACCTGTTGGGGATAGGGGGCAGTATTTGCACGGCCGGATAAAAAACGTACCCGATTTAATCTGGTTACTACTCCTGCCCAGTAACTAGAATATGCATATAATTGTTTGATTTGGATAGAAAACACCCTAAAGTTTCTAAAACTGTTTGAATGGTGTCTGTGAGTATAACAGAACTCATTTGGCAGGCCAAAACCTGAGAAGATTCCAAACAGGAAGCGCTCTCTCTGACCATTTCATGGCCTTATTGATCATCTCTAACAAAAACAGGGGATCTCTGGCATGACGTGACATTTTCTAACTCTCCCATAGGCTCTCAGAAGGCGCCAGAAAGCTGAATCGTGGCTTTGCAGCCCATGGCTGAAAAACATTAGCGCATTTTGTAAGTGGCCGATCTCAGGACAATGGGACGGGGCGCGTGTGCCCGAGTCGACTCAATGTTTACTTTCTCTCTCTTTGAACGAAAACCACCACTCCCGGTCGGAATATTATCGCTTTTTTACGAGAAAAATGGCATAAAAATTGATTTTAAACAGCGGTTGACATGCTTTGAAGTACGGTAATGGAATATTTAGAATTTTTTTGTCACGAAACGCGTCGGGCTCGTGACCCTTTTTTACCCTTTCGGATAGTGTCTTGAACGCACGAACAAAACGCCGCTATTTGGATATAACAATGGATTATTTGGGACCAAACCAACATTTGTTATTGAAGTAGAAGTCCTGGGAGTGCATTCTGACGAAGAACAGCAAAGGTAATAACATTTTTCTTATAGTAAATCTGACTTTGGTGAGAGCTAAACTTGCTGGGTGTCTAAATAGCTAGCCCTGTGATGCCGGGCTATCTACTTAGAATATTGCAAAATGTGCTTTCACCGAAAAGCTATTTTAAAATCGGACATAGTGAGTGCATATAGGAGTTCTGTATATATAATTCTTAAAATAATTGTTATGTTTTTTGTGAACGTTTATCGTGAGTAATTTAGTAAATTCACCGGAAGTGTTCGGTGGGAATGCTAGTCACATGCTAGTCACATGCTAATGTAAAAAGATGGTTTTTGATATAAATATGAACTTGATTGAACAAAACATGCATGTATTGTATAACATAATGTCCTAGGTGTGTCATCTGATGAAGATCATCAAAGGTTAGTGCTGCATTTAGCTGTGGTTTGGGTTTATGTGACATTTTATGCTAGCTTGAAAAATGGGTGTCTGATTATTTTTGGCTGGGTACTCTGCTGACATAATCTAATGTTTTGCTTTCGTTGTAAAGCCTTTTTGAAATCGGACAGTGTGGTTAGATTAACGAGAGTCTTGTCTTTAAAATGGTGTAAAATAGTCATATGTTTGAGAAATTGAAGTAATAGCATTTCTAAGGTATTTGAATATCGCGCCACAGGATTACACTGGCTGTTGAGTAGGACCTAGCCCATAGAGGTTAAATAATGCAAAAACAAAGTGTTGGAGAAGAAAGTAAAAGTGCAATATGTGCCATGTAAGAAAGCTAACGTTTAAGTGCCTTGCTCAGAACATGGGAACATATGAAAGCTGGTGGTTCCTTTTAACATGAGTCTTCAATATTCCCAGGTAAGAAGTTTAGGTTGTAGTTATTATAGGAATTATAGGACTATTTCTCTCTATACGATTTGTATTTCATATACCTTTGACTATTGGATGTTCTTATAGGCACTTTAGTATTGCCAGTGTAACAGTATAGCTTCCGTCCCTCTCCTCGCTCCTACCTGGGCTTGAACCAGGAACACATCGACAACAGCCACCCTCGAAGCAGCATTACCCATGTAGTGCATGGGGAACGCATACTCCAAGTCTCAGAGCGAGTGATGTTTGAAACACTATTAGTGCGCACCCGCTAACTAGCTAGCCATTTCACATCGAGTACACCAGCCTAATCTTGGGAGTTGATAGGCTTGAAGTCATAAACAGCGTAATGCATTGCGAAGAGCTGCTGGTAAAACGCACGAAAGTGCTGTTTGAATGAATGCTTACGAGCGTGCTGCTGCCAACCACCGCTCAGTCAGACTGCTCTATCAAATCATAAACTTAATTACAATATAATAAACACACAGAAATACGAGCCTTAGGTCATTAATATGGTCAAATCCGGAAACTATCATTTCGAAAACAAAACGTTTTTCCTTTCAGTCAAATATGGAACCGTTCCGTATGTTATCTACCGGGTGGCATCCCTAAGTCTAAATATTCCTGTTACATTGCATAACCTTCAATGTTATGTCATAATTACGTAAAATCCTAGCAAATTAGTTCGCAACGAGCCAGGCAATGAACGCAAGAGCAGTGACACAATTTCATGTTAGCAGGCAATATTAACTAAATATGCAGGTTTAAAAATATATACTTGTGTATTGATTTTAAAGAAAGGCATTGATGTTTATGGTTAGGTACATTGGTGCAACGACAGTGCTTTTTTCACAAATGCGCTTGTTAAATCATCACCCGTTTGTCGAAGTAGGCTGTGATTCGATGAGAAATTAATAGGCACCGCATCGATTATATGCAACGCAGGACATGTTAGATAAACTAGTAATATCATCAACCATGTGTAGTTAACTAGTGATTATGTTAAGATTGATAGTTTTTTATAAGAAAAGTTTAATGCTAGCTAGCAACTTACCTTGGCTTCTTGCTGCCCTCGCGTAACAGGTAGTCAGCCTGCCATGCAGGCTCCTCGTGGAGTGCAATGTAAGGCAGGTGGTTAGAGCGTTGGACTAGTAACAGAAGGTTGCAAAAACGAATCCCCCCTGAACAAGGCAGTTAACCCCCGTTTCTAGGCCGTCATTGTAAATAAGAATGTGTTCTTAATCTGACTTGCCTAGTCGGTGGCCAAAAATACCGATTACCGATTGTTATGAAAACTTGAAATCGGCCATAATTAATCGGCCATTCCGATTAATTGGTCGACCTCTAGTCTGGACAGATGCGGTAGAGTCAGACAGGTTGGTGTCTGGACAGATGCGGTAGAGTCAGACAGGTTGGTGTCTGGACACAGACAGTAGAGTCAGACAGGTTGGTGTCTGGACAGAGGCAGTAGAGTTAGACAGGTTGGTGTCTGGACAGAGGCAGTAGAGTTAGACAGGTTGGTGTCTGGACAGAGGCAGTAGAGTTAGACAGGTTGGTGTCTGGACAGAGGCAGTAGAGTTAGACAGGTTGGTGTCTGGACAGAGGCAGTAGAGTTAGACAGGTTGGTGTCTGGACAGAGGCAGTAGAGTCAGACAGGTTGGTGTCTGGACAGAGGCAGTAGAGTCAGACAGGTTGGTGTCTGAACAGAGGCAGTGTGTGTGTGTGTGTGTGTGTGTGTGTGTGTGTGTGTGTGTGTGTGTGTGTGTGTGTGTGTGTGTGTGTGTGTGTATGTGCGTGCGCTTGACTGCGTGCGCTTGTGTGTGCTCAGCCTGTACCATCAGGTGCGTTGGTAGCTGTCCTGGTCATGTGTGTGTGTGTGTGTGTGTGTGTGTGTGTGTGTGTGTGTGTGTGTGTGTGTGTGTGTGTGTGTGTGTGTGTGTGTGTGTGTGTGTGTGTGTGTGTGTGTGTGTGTGTGTGTGTGTGTGTGTGTGTATCTGTACCATGAGGATGCGTCTGTAGCTGTCCCGGTCGATGCCCCACAGCTTCATGTCAGTCTTGGCCTTGACGGTGGCGGCCCGGGGGGTCCCGTAGATCAGGGCCAGCTCCCCAAAGCTGCCCCCCTCCCCGATACTGGTCACCCACTCTCCGTTCACATAGACCTGTAGAGAGAGACACACACACACAGACAGACAGACACTGTGAGAGGGGCTTCCGTGGGCTGTAACAGCCTCCCACAATACTGTGCGTGGGTAATGTATTTAGCTACATGGGCATATTGTTGTAAAACACATACTGTAAGATCATCAGATTTCATCAGATTTCACAGAAAAGGCATGATTGGAATGTCTGAACAAAAGTACCTCCACTGAATTGGCCAATCAGAGAATAGGATCCTAATAATCCTGTAGCAACAGGAAATGGGAATTATTGTGTTGCATTATCGCATTTTGTAGGTGTTGATCCATTTTTAGTTAAGACAAACTCAAGTCTGGAAATGAGAAACTTCAGAAGCCTCTTTAAGATCCTACCTCTGTAGCTAGGACCAAGTGTTTTACCTGACCATGTGACCTGACCAGGACACAGCCCTAGTTCTAGTCCCCTTAGTCTGCTGCTGCCATACATCACACTGGGTTGTTGTTAGGGCCGTGGCTGTAGTGAGGTCAGTGAGTGTGAGGAGGGCTGTGAGGGTTAGGGTGAGGTTGAGGTGTGTGTGCGGTTAGGAAGAGGGGTTAGGGTGAGTGTGAGGAGGGGTGTGAGGGTGAGGGGTTAGGGTGAGTGTGAGGAGGGGTGTGAGGGTGAGGGGTTAGTGTGAGGGGTTAGGGTGAGTGTGAGGAGGGGTGAGAGGGTGAGGGGTTAGGGTGAGTGTGAGGAGGGGTGTGAGGGTGAGGGGTTAGTGTGAGGGGTTAGGGTGAGTGTGAGGAGGGGTGTGAGGGTGAGGGATTAGTGTGAGGGGTTAGAGTGAGTGTGAGGAGGGGTGTGAGGGTGAGGGGTTAGGGTGGGTGTGAGGGTCAGGGGTTAGTGTGAGGGGTTAGGGTGAGTGTGAGGAGGGGTGAGGGTGATGGGTTAGTGTGAGGGGTTAGGGTGAGTGTGAGGAGGGGTGTGAGGGTGAGGGGTTAATGTGAAGGGTTAGGGTGAGTGTGAGGAGGGGTGTGAGGGTGAGGGGTTAGGGTGAGTGTGAGGAGGGGTGTGAGGGTGAGGGGTTAGTGTGAGGGGTTAGGGTGAGGAGGGGTGTGAGGGTGAGGGGTTAGTGTGAGGGGTTAGGGTGAGTGTGAGGAGGGGTGAGAGGGTGAGGGGTTAGTGTGAGGGGTTAGGGTGAGTGTGAGGAGGGGTGTGAGGGTGAGGGGTTAGGGTGAGTGTGAGGAGGGGTGAGAGGGTGAGGGGTTAGTGTGAGGGGTTAGGGTGAGTGTGAGGAGGGGTGTGAGGGTGAGGGGTTAGTGTGAGTGTGAGGAGGGGTGTGAGGGTGAGGGGTTAGTGTGAGGGGTTAGGGTGAGTGTGAGGAGGGGTGTGAGGGTGAGGGGTTAGTGTGAGTGTGAGGAGGGGTGTGAGGGTGAGGGGTTAGTGTGAGTGTGAGGAGGGGTGTGAGGGTGAGGGGTTAGTGTGAGGGGTTAGGGTGAGTGTGAGGAGGGGTGTGAGGGTGAGGGGTTAGTGTGAGGGGTTAGGGTGAGTGTGAGGAGGGGTGTGAGGGTGAGGGGTTAGTGTGAGGGGTTAGGGTGAGTTTGAGGAGGGGTGTGAGGGTAAGGGGTTAGTGTGAGGGGTTAGGGTGAGTGTGAGGAGGGGTGTGAGGGTGAGGGGTTAGTGTGAGGGGTTAGGGTGAGTGTGAGGAGGGGTGTGAGGGTGAGGGGTTAGGGTGAGTGTGAGGAGGGGTGTGAGGGTGAGGGGTTAGTGTGAGGGGTTAGGGTGAGTTTGAGGAGGGGTGTGAGGGTAAGGGGTTAGTGTGAGGGGTTAGGGTGAGTGTGAGGAGGGGTGTGAGGGTGAGGGGTTAGTGTGAGGGGTTAGGGTGAGTGTGAGGAGGGGTGTGAGGGTGAGGGGTTAGGGTGAGTGTGAGGAGGGGTGTGAGGGTGAGGGGTTAGTGTGAGGGGTTAGGGTGAGTGTGAGGAGGGGTGTGAGGGTGAGGGGTTAGTGTGAGGGGTTAGGGTGAGTGTGAGGAGGGGTGTGAGGGTGAGGGGTTAGTGTGAGGGGTTAGGGTGAGTGTGAGGAGGGGTGTGAGGGTGAGGGGTTAGGGTGAGTGTGAGGAGGGGTGTGAGGGTGAGGGGTTAGGGTGAGTGTGAGGAGGGGTGTGAGGGTGAGGGGTTAGTGTGAGGGGTTAGGGTCTCTAGTTACAGACAGGGCTCAGGGTGGAGGTGGACATGGGTGTGAACACGACACCCTCACCATGGATCATTACCCTCCATTATAGGGTCAAACACAGAAGTCTCTCCCTGACCGGACCGGACGGCTGTCTCCACTAGACACCTCTCTGAACCCCCCTCCTCTCTCCTTCACCCCCTCCTCTCTCTCCTTCACCCCTCTCTTCTCTCTCCTTCACCCCTCTCTTCTCTCTCCTCCACCACCCTCTACCTCCTTTCTTCCCACATCTCTCTCGTTTCCCTTTCCAACCCACTCACACCTCTACCTCCTTTCTCCCCACATCTCTCCCGTTTCCCTTTCCAGCCCACTCACACTTCTACCTCCTTTCTCCCCACATCTCTCCCGTTTCCCTTTCCAGCCCACTCACACCTCGACCTCATTCGCCCTCCTCTCCCCTTCTGTTTTTTCTCCCCCTTCGCCCTCCCGTTTCTATCTACTTCATCCATATCTCTCTATACCTTGCCTCTTGTTCCCCCTCTTCCTCCTTACCCCAAATGTCCTCTTCCCCGCAATCCCCATCCCTCCATCTCTCCCCCCTCCTTGTTTCCTGGGTCTTAGCTCTAATGGCTGGACCCCCCCTGAGCATTTGATCCCCTAGAAGCCAGAGGAAGGGACACTAAAAGCCTTCTATCTGCCCTATCTCTCTCTCCCTCCCTCCCTTCTCTCTCTCTCCGTCTGTGGTGTGTGTGACTTCCCTTTGATTAAGGGGTGATGGAGGTGGGAAAGCTGTGGGGGACTTAAACGCCCAAATCTCTCCCTCTTGCTCGGCCTCTCTCACACACAACCCAGAACTGCGGTCACTGGATGGCCTACTTAGCTTACTCACACACACACACACACACACACACACACACACACACACACACACACACACACACACACACACACACACACACACACACACACACACACACACACACACACACACACACACACACACACACACACACACACACACACACACACACACACACACACACACACACACACACACACACACAGAGCCCCTTTCAGTCCGCGGATACAGTATCACCTGTTGACACACAATCCACTTGTTAACTTAATAACACTGAGAGAAGGAAAGGAGGAGGAGAAAGATAGAGAAGGAGGAAGGGAGGGGGAGGAAGGGAGATCTGAGAGTGGGGTACACTCTTAGAAAAAAGGGTTCCAAAAGGGTTCTTCAGCTGTCCCCTTAGGAGAACCTTTTTTGGCTCCAGGTAGAACCCTTTTTGGTTACAGGTTAAACCCTTTTAGGTTCCATGTAGAACCCTCTGTAGAAAGAGTTCTACATATAACCCAAAAGGGTTCTACCTGCAACCTAAAAGGGTTCTTCAAAGGGTGATCCTATGGGGACAGCCTAATAACCCATTAATGTTCTAGATAGAACCTTTTTTCCCTAAGAGTGTAGGCATGTAGGTCCACCACAGCTCATCTCCTGTGTCTCCATCTATCTGATGGCTTGTGAATGGTCACAATGATCCCATGGTCCACAGGTGAATAATCCCACAATGATCCCATGATCCACAGGTGAATGATCCCACAATGATCCCATGGTCCACAAGTGCATGATCCCACAATGATCCCATGGTCTACAGGTGCATGATCCCACTATGATCTCATGGTCCACAGGTGAATGATCCCACAATGATCCCATGGTCCACAGGTGAATGATCCCACAATGATCCCATGGTCCACAGGTGAATGATCCCACAATGATCCCATGGTCCACAGGTGAATGATCTCATGGTCCACAGGTGAATGATCCCACAATGATCCCATGGTCCACAGGTGAATGATCCCATGGTCCACAGGTGAATGATCCCACAATGATCCCAAGGTCCACAGGTGAATAATCCCACAATGATCCCATGGTCCACAGGTGAATGATCCCACAATGATCCCATGGTCCACAGGTGAATGATCCCACAATGATCCCATGGTCCACAAGTGCATGATCCCACAATGATCCCATGGTCCACAGGTGAATGATCCCACAATGATCCCATGGTCCACAGGTGAATGATCCCACAATGATCCCATGGTCCACAGGTGAATGATCCCACAATGATCCCATGGTCCACAGGTGAATGATTCCATAATGATCTCATGGTCCAGACGGCATCCCTTACCGCGTCCTCAGAGCATGTTTAGGACATATTCAATCTCTCCCTATCCCAGTCTGTTGTCTCCACATGCTTCAAGATGTCCACCATTGTTCCTGTTCCCAAGAAAGCAAAGGTAACTGAACTAAATGACTACAGCCTCGTAGCACTCACTTCTGTCATCATGAAGTGCTTTGAGAGGCTAGTTAAGGATCATATCATCTCCACCCTACCTGTCACCCTAGACCCACTTCAGTTTGCATACCACCCCAATATATCCACAGACGATGCAATCGTCATCGCACTGTACACTGCCCTATCCCATCTGGACAAGAGGAACACCTATGTAAGAATGCTGTTCATTGACTACAGCTCAGCCTTCAACACCATAGTACCTCCAAGCTCATCATTAAGCTCGGGGCCCTGGGTATGAACCCCGCCCTGTGCAACTGGGTCCTGGACTTCCTGATGGGCCGCCCCCAGGTAGTGAAGGTAGGAAACAACACCTCCACTGCGCAAATCCTCAACACAGGGACCCCACAAGGGTGTGTGCTCAGCCTAATGCTCTACTCCCTGTTCACCCATGACTGCGTGGCCACGCATGCCTCCAACTCAATCATCAAGTTTCCAGACGACACAACAGTAGTAGGCCTGATTACCAACAATGACGAGACAGCCTACAGGGAGGACGTGATCGCGGACTTCAGGAAACAGCAGAGGGGTCACGCCCCCATCCACATCGATGGGGCTGCGGTGGAGAGGGTGAAAAGCTCCTCGGCGTACACATCACTGACATTTGGAAATGGTCCATCCACACAGACAGTGTGTTGAAGAAGGCGTAACAGCACCTCTTCAACTTCAGGAGGCTGAAATTCAGCTTGGCCCCTAAGACCCTCACTAACTTTTGCAGATGCACCATTGAGAGCATCCTGTCGGGCTGTATCACCGCCTGGTACGGCAACTGCACCGCCCGCAACCGCAAGGCTCTCCAGAACGTGGTGCGCTCTGCCTTACACATCACCGGGAGCAAACTACCTGCCTTCCAGGACACCTACAGCACCCGATGTCACAGGAAGGCCCAAAATATAATCAAGGACATCAACCACCTGAGCCACTGCCTGTTCACCCTGCTGCCATCCAGAAGGCGAGGTCAGTACATCAAAGCTGATACTCAAAGACTGAAAAAGGCCATCAGACTGTTAAATAGCCCCCACTCGCTGTTTATTACCTAAGCAATGTCCCTTTACAAATTACCTCGACTAACCTGGCAACGCCACTCCGACATTGCACATCCTAATATTTATATATATCTTAATTCCATTATTTTACTTTTAGATGTGTGTATTGTTAAATACTACTGCATTGTTGGAGCTAGAAACACAAGCATTTCACTACACCCGCAATAACATCCGCTAAATATGTGTACGTGACCAATAACATCTGCTAAATATGTGTAGGCGACCAATAACATCTGCTAAATATGTGTATGTGACCAATAACATCTGTAAATATGTGTATGAGACCAATAACGTCTGCTAAATATGTGTATGTGACCAATAACATCTGCTAAATATGTGTATGTGACCAATAACATCTGTAAATATGTGTATGTGACCAATAACATCTGCTAAATATGTGCATGTGACCAATAACATCTGCTAAATATGTGTATGTGACCAATAACATCTGCTAAGTGTGTGTATGTGACCAATAACATCTGCTAAATATGTGTATGTGATGTCATGACGTTGCCCTCTTTGAGTACAGGGAGGACAGTTGACCCCCTCCCCCTTGCACCATCCCCCAACCTACCTAACCCCCACCCAGGCCCTGTGTGAAGGGGTCGTAAAATTCTAGAGGAGAATCTCCTGCCGCATGGCCCAGTTGAGACACAGAGGGGTTTCATAGAGAGACACAGGAAATTCTTCCAACTCACAGAATTGGGGAACCAAACGACATTTATGTTCTGGAGAAGGTATAAAAGAGCGGTGAAGAATCCAGCTACGAACTGGTCTGCTTGGTACAATTTTCTGATACTCAGAAGAGACAATATAGCCATATTACCATAATACTGTTTATATAATAGTCTCAGCTATGGGACTTGCATTTAAATGGTTGTATAAAATGTATTAATAAGGATAAAGCTATTTGGAATACGTTGAGATGCTATGTACTGATGTTAATGTGATAGAATGTATTTCTGTTCAAAGCTTAAATCAGTCATCGGCACGCCCCCCAGGGACACAGACAGAACAGGCTTGTCACATGACACCTGGTCCTATGTTCACGTATAAAACCCCCACCCTGATTTACTTTCTTCAGACCAGGCCTCCCCTCCATTACGAGTTGGCCAATAGGTTTGACCATCCAATTCCTCTACTGAAAGTTAACTACACCACGTGGTGCACGTGAAGAGTCCATTTTACATTTTCAGTCTTTGAACGAAAACGACATCTCCCGGTCGGAATATTATCGCTATTTTACGAGAAAAATCGCATAAAAATTGATTTTAACCTGTTAGGGCTAGGGGGCAGTATTGACACGGCCGGATAAAAAACGTACCTGATTTAATCTGGTTACTACTCCTGCCCAGTAACTAGAATATGCATATAATTATTGGCTTTGGATAGAAAACACCCTAAAGTTTCTAAAACTGTTTGAATGGTGTCTGTGAGTATAACAGAACTCATATGGCAGGCAAAAACCTGAGAAGATTCCAAACAGGAAGCGCCCTCTCTGACAAGTTGTTGTTCATCTTGGCTCTTTTTATTGAAGACTGAGGATCTTTGCCGTAACGTGACACTTCCTACGGCTCCCATAGGCTCTCAGAACCCAGGAAAAAGCTGAATGATATCGAGGCAGCCTCTGGCTGAAACACATTATCGCGTTTGGATAGTGGCTGGTCAGAGTACTCTGAGACTCACGCTCGTGCACGAGGGCACGAGATGTATTTATTTTCTCTCAATTTGTACGTATACAGGCTTTCCCGGTCTGAATATTATCGTTTTTTTACGAGAAAAATGGCATAAAAATAGATTTTAAACAGCGGTTGACATGCTTCGAAGTACGGTAATGGAATATTTATAATTTTTTTGTCACGAAATGCGCCATGCTCGTCACCCTTATTTACCCTTTCGGATAGTGTCTTGAACGCACGAACAAAACGCCGCTATTTGGATATAACAATGGATTATTTGGGACCAAACCAACATTTGTTATTGAAGTAGCAGTCCTGGGAGTGCATTCTGACGAAGAACAGCAAAGGTAATAACATTTTTCTTATAGTATATCTGACTTTGGTGAGTGCTAAACTTGCTGGGTGTCTAAATAGCTAGCCCTGTGATGCCGGGCTATCTACTGAGAATATTGCAAAATGTGCTTTCACCGAAAAGCTATTTTAAAATCGGACATATCGAGTGCATAGAGGAGTTCTGTATCTATAATTCTTAAAATAATTGTTATGTTTTTTGTGAACGTTTATCGTGAGTAATTTAGTAAATTCACCGGCAGTGTTCGGTGGGAATGCTAGTCACATGCTAGTCACATGCTAATGTAAAAAGCTGGTTTTTGATATAAATATGAACTTGATTGAACAAAACATGCATGTATTGTATAACATAATGTCCTAGGATTGTCATCTGATGAAGATCATCAAAGGTTAGTGCTGCATTTAGCTGTGGTTTGGGTTTATGTGACATTATATGCTAGCTTGAAAAATGGGTGTCTGATTATTTCTGACTGGGTACTCTGCTGACATAATCAAATGTTTTGCTTTCGTTGTAAAGCCTTTTTGAAATCGGACAGTGTGGTTAGATTACCGAGAGTCTTGTCTTTAAAATGGTGTAAAATAGTCATATGTTTGAGAAATTGAAGTAATAGCATTTCTAAGGTATTTGAATAACGCACCACGGGATTACACTGGCTGTTGAGTAGGTGGGACGCAAGCGTCCCACCTAGCCCATAGAAGTTAAACAGCGTTTGACATGCTTCGAAGGACGGTAATGGAATATTTAGATTTTTTTTGTCACGACATGCGTCCACGCGTCCCCGTTCGGATAGTGTCTTGAACGCAAGAACAAAACAGAGGATATTTGAACATAACTATGGATTATTTTGAACCAAAACAACATTTGTGGATGAAGTAGAAGTCCTGGGAGTGCATTCTGACGAAGAACAGCAAAGGTAATCCAATTTTTCTTATAGTAATTCTGAGTTTAGTGAAAGCCAAACTTGGTGGGTGTCAAATTAGCTAGCCCGTGATGGCGAGCTATCTACTCAGAATATTGCAAAATGTGCTTTTGCCGAAAAGCTATTTTAAAATCTGACACTGCGATTGCATAAAGGAGTTCTGTATCTATAATTCTTAAAATAATTGTTATGTTTTTTGTGAACGTTTATCGTGAGTAATTTAGTAAATTCACCGGAAGTTTTCGGTATGTTTGCTAGTTCTGAACGTCACATGCTAATGTAAAAAGCTGGTTTTTGATATAAATATGAACTTGATTGAACAAAACAAGCATGTATTGTATAACATAATGTCCTAGGAGAGTCATCTGATGAAGATCATCAAAGGTTAGTGCTGCATTTAGCTGTGGTTTTGGTTTTTGTGACATTATATGCTAGCTTGAAAAATGGGTGTGTGATTATTTCTGGCTGGGTACTCTGCTGACATAATCTAATGTTTTGCTTTCGTTGTAAAGCCTTTTTGAAATTGGACAATGTGGTTAGGTTAACGAGAGTCTTGTCTTTAAAATGGTGTAAAATAGTCATATGTTTGATAAATTGAAGTAATAGCATTTTTAAGGTTTTTGAATATCGCGCCACTCGATTCCACTGGCTGTTGACTAGGTGGGACGATTTCGTCCCACATACCCGAGAGAGGTTAATTACAGTTAAACGATTAATCAGTTTAATCGCGTGATAATAATTACAGGGAGTTATTTTGATAAACATGTCTTCAGTTAATGGTGCCCAAAGACACGACAGTGATCAATAACATCTGCTAAATATGTGTACGTGACCAATAACATCTGCTAAATATGTGTACGTGACCAATAACATCTGCTAAATATGTGTATGCGACCAATAAGATTTGATTTAGTCCACAGCTTTTCTTTTTTTATCTGTCCATCAAAGACATGAGGAGGGTTAGGGCAGGGCTGGATCGTCTGAGCTGGGTTGTCCTGGGCTAGCCTTGTATCCTGGAATGGACATATTGAGGGCTATCATCAGTATGGATATAGGGCTTGTCTTGGGATAGGACATATTGAGGGTTATCATCAGTATGGATATAGGGCTTGTCTTGGGATAGGACATATTGAGGGTTATCATCAGTATGGATATAGGGCTTGTCTTGGGCTAGGACATATTGAGGGTTATCATCAGTATGGATATAGGGCTTGTCTTGGGATAGGACATATTGAGGGTTATCATCAGTATGGATATAGGGCTTGTCTTGGGCTAGGACATATTGAGGGTTATCATCAGTATGGATATAGGGCTTGTCTTGGGATAGGACATATTGAGGGTTATCATCAGTATGGATATAGGGCTTGTCTTGGGATAGGACATATTGAGGGTTATCATCAGTATGGATATAGGGCTTGTCTTGGGATAGGACATATTGAGGGTTATCATCAGTATGGATATAGGGCTTGTCTTGGGATAGGACATATTGAGGGTTATCATCAGTATGGATATAGGGCTTGTCTTGGGATAGGACATATTGAGGGTTATCATCAGTATGGATATAGGGCTTGTCTTGGGATAGGACATATTGGGGGTTATCATCAGTATGGATATAGGGCTTGTCTTGGGATAGGACATATTGAGGGTTATCATCAGTATGGATATAGGGCTTGTCTTGGGATAGGACATATTGAGGGTTATCATCAGTATGGATATAGGGCTTGTCTTGGGATAGGACATATTGGGGGTTATCATCAGTATGGCTATAGGGCTTGTCTTGGGATAGGACATATTGAGGGTTATCATAAAATCACATAGGAGTAGACACTAATACCACAAAGTGGAATGTCCCAGTACACACTGAGGCATTTGTGTGTGTGCTTGCGTGCATGTGTGTGCACTAGCATGTGTGTGTGTGTTTCCGCGTGCGCACACTTGTGTGTGTGGCGTTAACACCAGCAGCAATTTCACTTCTCCCCCAGTCAGCGATAGATTTACATTCCGCCTAATGAGAGACATCATCACCACAGTTTAATGGACCCTACACTACGATGGGATGTTTCTCACACACACACACACACACACACACACACACACACACACACACACACACACACACACACACACACACACACACACACACACACACACAGCACTGAGCAGAGCGCTCTGTTTTAAGTGGGGGGAGCGAGAAAGAGAGATAGATTGATAGAGAGAGATGTGTAGAGAGAGAGGGAGGGGAGAGAGAGAGAGGTGGAGAGAGAGAGATAGAGAGAGGGGGAGGGGAGAGAGAGAGGTGGAGAGAGAGGGAGAGAGAGGTGGAGAGAGAGAGGTGGAGAGAGAGAGAGAGATAGAGAGAGGGAGGGAGGGGAGAGAGAGAGAGGTGGAGAGAGAGAGATAGAGAGAGGGGGAGGGGAGAGAGAGGTGGAGAGACAGGGAGAGAGAGGTGGAGAGAGGTGGAGAGAGAGAGAGAGACAGACAGACAGACAGACAGACAGACAGACAGACAGACAGACAGACAGACAGACAGACAGACAGACAGACAGACAGACAGACAGACAGACAGACAGACAGACAGACAGACAGACAGACAGACAGACAGACAGACAGACAGACAGACAGACAGACAGACAGACAGACAGATAGACAGATAGATAGATAGATAGATAGATAGATAGATAGATAGATAGATAGATAGATAGATAGATAGATAGATAGATAGATAGATAGAGGGGGCGAGAGAGAGGGAGGGAGAGCAAGAAAGAGAGATAGGGAGAGAGAGATAGATAGATAGAGAGAGGTGGAGAGAGGGAGAGAGAGATAGATAGAGAGGTGGAGAGAGAGAGAGGTGGAGAGAGAGAGAGAGGTGGAGAGAGAGAGAGGTGGAGAGGGAGAGAGAGAGAGGGGAGAGAGAGAGGTGGAGAGGGAGAGAGAGAGGGGAGAGAGAGAGAGGTGGAGAGAGAGAGAGGTGGAGAGAGAGAGGTGGAGAGAGAGAGAGGTGGAGAGAGAGAGGTGGAGAGAGAGAGGGGAGAGAGAGAGAGAGAGAGGTGGAGAGAGGGAGAGAGGTGGAGAGGGAGAGAGAGAGGTGGAGAGGGAGAGAGAGAGAGAGAGGTGGAGAGAGGGAGAGAGGTGGAGAGGGAGAGAGAGAGAGGTGGAGAGGGAGAGAGAGAGAGGTGGAGAGGGAGACAGAGAGGTGGAGAGAGGGAGAGAGGGAGAGAGGTGGAGAGAGGGAGAGGAAGAGACGAATAGAGAAATAGTGGAGTATAAAGAGAGAAACAGAGAGCCTCAGCACTGAGCCACATCTCTGAGGTCTTGGCTGGGTGCAGGCTGACAGGGCTTGGCTGGGATGGGTGCAGGATGACAGGGCTTGGCTGGGATGGGTGCAGGCTGACAGGGCTTGGCCTGGGGAGTGGATGTTCCAGATTCTCTGGTGGCAGCCAGAATGTGATGCTGATCCCCAGCCAGCCACCTCTGGGAGCACAGCTATGGACTGATACTGCTGCTTATTACAGGGGGGCGAGGAGAGAGAGGAGAGGGTTATGTAGCTCACATATTCATCTCTCCTCACTCTACTGTGGAGGGAGGGAGGGAGGTGATTGGGTGTGGTGGGAGACATTTAGATTCTGTCAGGGAGTAATGTTGAAGGTACATTATGTGTGTGTGTGTGTGTGTGTGTGTGTGTGTGTGTGTGTGTGTGTGTGTGTGTGTGTGTGTGTGTGTGTGTGTGTGTGTGTGTGTGTGTGTGTGTGTGTGTGTGTGTGTGTGTGTGTGTGTGCATATGAGAACAACTGACCCACACACACACACACACACACACACACACACACACACACACACACACACACACACACACACACACACACACACACACACACACACACACACACAATGACTTATGTAATAATACGGAAGAAGAAAAGAACAAGATATTATTTATGAAAACTGAGTTATCATATCACAGAGGAACTACTTTAAAATGGTGTAAGAACAAGTAAATAAGAGAGATAGAATGAAACAAAAGAGAAGGGGAAAAGATAAACAGAGGAATGTACTTCCACTAGAATGAATCCATTGAGTCACTATCCCCTTATCAGGTCTTTAAAACAGAACCCTCAGGGAGTTGTGGGAGGCTTGGGTAAACATCCCTGGCTGAACCAGTGTTTAACCATCTACAGGAACAACTGGGTTGTCTTCATTAGGCACCAAATGAAAAGAAAACAGACTGGAACAGGGGATACCAAGTCAGTTGTACAACTGAACACATTCAACTGAAATGCGTCTTCCGCATTTAACCCAACCCCTCTGAATCAGAGAGGTGCGGAGGGCTGCCTTTATCGACATTGGTGCCCGGGAACAGTGGGTTAACTGCCTTGCTCAGGGGAAGAACGACTTTGTCCCCTTTCGGTTACTGGCCCAACACTCCTACCCGCCAGGCTACCTGCCGCCGAGGGACTATACCTGGATTTGTACACTGCTCTTTTTCATTTTCCGTTGCAGAACGTTTTAGAATGTTTTGCTACGATGTGCACTAATGAACATAACCTTTCTCCACAGTCATGCCTGCCGTCACCATTCTAGTTCACTCCAAAATCTAAAGGTTGTCAGATGCTTTGAGAACACAAAAGTAGTCTGATGTCAAGATGAGTCTACATCCTTCACCATCAATCCCAAATTAAATAATAAATAAACTGTGCCACTGCTGATCTTTCCCATTCCCTTTAATGTTGGCCCAGTGGTAGGTAGACCTGCTGTATCAGGGCACTATCACACCAACCCTCTCTCTCCCTCTCCCCCACCCCTTCTCTTTCTCTCTCCCTCTCCCCTTCTCTTTCTCTCTCCCCCACCCCTTCTCTTTCTCTCTTCCTCTCCCCCACCCCTTCTCTTTCTCTCTCCCCCACCCCTTCTCTTTCTCTCTCCCTCGCCCTCACCCCTTATCCCTCTCTCTCCCTCTCCTTCACCCCTTATCCCTCTCTCCCTCCCTCCCCTCCACTCCCTTATCCCTCTCACTCCCTCTCCTTCACCCCTTATCCCTCTCTCCCTCCCTCCCCTCCACTCCCTTATCCCTCTCACTCCCTCCCCTCCACTCCCTTATCCCTCTCACTCCCTCCCCTCCACTCCCTTATCCCTCTCTCTCCACTCATCCATCCATCTCTGTCTGGGTCTGACTGGGCTCTCTGATACGCTTGGTGGAGCTCGCCCACCCGGACCAGTAGCTAGACCTGCTGTATCAGGGCACCATCGGCCCAACCCTCACCACCACCCCTTCTCTTTCTCTCTCCCTCTCATTCACGCCTTATCCCTCTCTCCCCTCTCTCGCTCAGCGGAGCTCACCCACCTGGACCCAGTCCTCTCTGGTTACCTTACGTCTCCTCTCCCTCCCCCTCTCTGTCTCCTCTCCCTCTCTTCATCGTAAACCGATAAGGTTGTTTCCTGTTTGACTTTCCATTTGTTTTTTCTCTTTTGTTATCTCTCCACTTAACTCTATCTCTTTGTCGCTTCGGGTTCCTAAAACAAAAAGGTATTCTGACTGTTGTCATTGTGTGGAGTTCAGAGCGTGTCTGAGCCCCACACTAGCGTGACCAGACCGCAAGTCAATGAAGTCAGAAAAGACCCCAGGCCAGTGCTCATCATCATTTAACACAAACAGCAGTACAGTTGACCAATGTGAAGTATGTGTTTAGCTTTGGTGATCTGCATGAATGAGGGTGTCCTATTGTGATGGTGAAGTCTTTGTGAGGTAAAGGTAGGTAGGACTGTGTGAGGGAGAGGTAGGTAGGTAGCTCTGTGTGAGGTAGAGGTAGGTCTGTGTGAGGTAGAGGTAGGTAGGTCTGTGTGAGGTAGAGGTAGGTAGGACTATGTGAGGTAAAGGTAGGTAGGACAGTGGGAGGTAGAGGTAGGTAGGTCTGTGTGAGGTAGAGTTAGGTAGGTCTGTGTGAGGTAGAGGTAGGTAGGACTATGTGAGGTAAAGGTAGGTAGGGCTGTGTGAGGTAGAGGTAGGTAGGTCTGTGTGAGGTAGAGGTAGGTAGGACTATGTGAGGTAAAGGTAGGTAGGACTGTGTGAGGTAGAGGTAGATAGGTCTGTGTGAGGTAGAGGTAGGTAAGGCTGTGTGAGGTAGAGGTAGATAGGTCTGTGTGAGGTAGAGGTAGGTAGGTCTGTGTGAGGTAGAGGTAAGTAGGTCTTTATGAGGTATGGGTAGTAAGGTCTTTGTGAGGTATGGATAGGTCGGTCTGTGTGAGGTTAAGGTAGGTGTGAGATAAAGGTAGGTAGGTGTGTGTGTGTGTGTGTGAGGTAGGTAGGTCTGTGTGAGGTAGAGGTAGGTAGGTGTGTGTGAGGAAGAGGCAGGTAGGTCAGTGTGAGGTAGAGGTTGGTAGGTCTGTGTGAGGTAGAGGTAAGTAGGTCTTTGTGAGGTATGGGTAGTAAGGTCTTTGTGATGTATGGATAGGTCGGTCTGTGTGAGGTAGAGGTAGGTGTGAGATAAAGGTAGGTAGGTGTGTGTGTGTGTGTGTGAGGTAGGTAGGTCTGTGTGAGGTAGAGGTAGGTAGGTGTGTGTGAGGAAGAGGCAGGTAGGTCAGTGTGAGGTAGAGGTTGGTAGGTCTGTGTGAGGTAGAGGTAAGTAGGTCTTTGTGAGGTATGGGTAGTAAGGTCTTTGTGATGTATGGATAGGTCGGTCTGTGTGAGGTAGAGGTAGAGGTAGGTAGGTCTGTGTGAGGTATGGGTAGGTAGGTCTGTGTTAGGGAGAGGTAGGCAGATCTGTGTGAGGTATGGGTAGGTAGTACTGTGTGAGGTAGAGGTAGGTGTGAGGTAAAGGTAGGTAGGTGTGTGTGTGAGGTAGAGGTAGGTAGGTCTGTGTGAGGTATGGGTAGGTAGGTCTGTGTTAGGGAGAGGGTAGGTAGGTCTGTGTGAGGTATGGGTAGGTAGGTCTATGTGAGGTTAAAATAGGTGTGAGATAAACGTAGGTAGGTGTGTGTGTGTGTGTGTGTGTGTGTGTGTGTGTGTGTGAGGTAGGTAGGTCTGTGTGAGGTAGAGGTAGGTAGGTGTGTGTGAGGAAGAGGCAGGTAGGTCTGTGTGAGGTAGAGGTAGGTAGACTGTGTGAGGTTGAGGTAGGTAGGTCTGAGTGATGTAGAGGTAGGTAGGTCTGTGTGAGGTAGAGGAAGGTAAGTGTGTGAGGTAGAGGCAGGTAGGACAGTTTGAGGTACGGTAAGTAGGTCTTTGTGAGGTATGGGTAGGTAGGTCTTTGTGAGGTATGGCTAGGTCGGTCTGTGTGAGGTAGAGGTAGGTAGGTCTGTGTGAGGTAGAGGTAGGTAGGTGTGCGTGAGGTAGAGGCAGGTAGGTCTGCGTGAGGTAGAGGTAGGTAGGTGTGTATGAGGTAGAGGTAGGTAGGTGTGTGTGAGGTAGAGGCAAGTAGGTCTGTGTGAGGTAGAGGAAGGTAGGTGTGTGAGGTAGAGGCAGGTAGGACAGTGTGAGGTATGTGTAAGTAGGTCTTTGTGAGGTGTGGGTAGGTAGTTCTGTGTTAGGTAGAGGTAGGTGGGTAGGTTTGTGTGAGGTATGGGTAGGTAGGTCTCTGTGAGGTAGAGATAGGTAGCTGTGTGTGAGGTAGAGGTAGATAGGTTTGTGTGAGGTAGAGGTAGGTAGGTCTGTGTGAGGTAGAGGTAGGTAGGTCCTGTGTGAGGTAGAGGTAAGTTAGATGTGCATGCGGTAGAGGCAGGTAAGTCTGCGTGAGGTAGAGGCAGGTAGGTCTGCGTGAGGTAGAGGTAGGTAGGTCTGTGTGAGGTAGCGGAAGGTAGGTGTGTGAGGTAGAGGCAGGTAGGGACAGTGTGAGGTACGGGTAAGTAGGTTTTGTGAGGTATGGATAGGTAGGTCTTTGTGAGGTATGGCTAGGTCAGTCTGTGTGAGGTATGGTAGGTAGGTCTGTGTTAGGTAGAGGTAGGTAGGTTTGTGTGAGGTATGGGTAGGTAGGTCTGTGTGAGGTAGAGGTAGGAAGGTCTGTGTGAGGTATAGGTAGGTAGGTCTGTGTGAGGTAGAGATAGGTGTGAGGTAGAGGTAGGTAGGTAGGTCTGTGTGAGGTAGAGGTAGGTCTGTGTGAGGTATGGGTAGGTAGGTCTGTGTGAGGTAGAGGTAGAGGTAGGTGTGAGATAGAGGTAGGTAGATGTGTGTGAGGTAGAGGTTGGTAGGTCTGTGTGAGGTAGAGAGGTAGACGTAGGTAGGTATGTGTAAGGTAGAGGTAGGTAGGTGTGTGTGTGAGGTAGAGGAAAGTAGGTCTGTGTGAGTTAGAGGTAGGTAGGTCGGTGTGAGGTATGGGTTGGTAGGTCTGTGTGAGGTTAAGGTAGGTGTGAGGTAGAGGTAGGTAGGTGTGTGTGAGGTAGAGGTAGGTAGGTCTGTGTGAGGTAGAGGTAGGTAGGTCTGTGTGAGGTAGAGGTAGGTAGGTCTGTGTGAGTTAGAGGTAGGTAGGTCTGTGTGAGGTAGAGGTAAGTAGGTCTGTCTGAGGTATGGGTAGGTAGGTCTTTGTGAGGTATGGCTAGGTCAGTCTGTGTGAGGTAGAGGTAGGTAGGTCTGTGTGAGGTACTGGGTAGGTAGGTCTGTGTTAAGTAGAGGTAGGAAGGTCTGTGTGAGGTATGGGTAGGTAGGTGTGTGTGAGGTAGAGGTAGTTAGAACTGTGTCAGGTAGAGGTAGGTAGGTGTGCGTGAGGTAGAGGCAGGTAGGTCTGTGTGAGGTAGAGATAAGTAGGTCTGTGTGAGGTAGAGGTAGGTAGGTCTACGTGAGGTAGAGGTAGGTAGGTGTGTGTGAGGTAGAGGTAAGTAGGAGTGTGTGAGGTAGAGGCAGGTAGGTCTGTGTGAGTTAGAGTTAGGTAGGTCGTGTGAGGTAGAGGTAGGTAGTTCTGTGTGAGGTAGATGTAGGTAGGTCTGTGTGAGGTAGAGATAGGTGTGAGGTAGAGGTAGATAGGTGTGTGGGAGGTAGAGGTAGGTAGGTCTGTGTGAGGTAGAGGTAAGAAGGTATGTGTGAGGTAGAGGTAGGAAGGTATGTGTGGGATAGAGGTAGGAAGGTATGTGTGGGATAGAGGTAGGAAGGTATGTGTGAGGTAGAGGTAGGAAGGTATGTGTGAGGTAGAGGTAGGAAGGTATGTTTGAGGTAGAGATAGGAAGGTATGTTTGAGGTAGATGTCGGTAGGTCTGTGTGAGGTAGAGGTAGGAGGGTATGTGTGAGGTAGAGGTCGGTAGGTCTGTGTGAGGTAGAGGTAGGAAGGTTTGTGTGAGGTAGAGGTCGGTAGGTCTGTGTGAGGTAGAGGTCGGTAGGTCTGTGTGAGGTAGAGGTAGGAAGGTATGTGTGAGGTAGAGGTAGGAAGGTATGTGTGGGGTAGGTGGTAGGAAGGTATGTGTGAGGTAGGTAGGACACATATTGCTCTCTATCTCTGTGTAACAGAGGACGTGGCTCTTGATTCGTTGAATTAGGTGTGCTACTACAGTAACTCTCAGATGTTCACTTCTCCTCTCAGTAGAGAGGGATGATGTTCACTTCTCCTCTCAGTAGAGAGGGATGATGTTCACTTCTCCTCTCAGTAGAGAGGGATGATGTTCACTTCTCCTCTCAGTAGAGAGGGATGATGTTCACTTCTCCTCTCAGTAGAGAGGGATGATGTTCACTTCCCCTCTCAGTAGAGAGGGATGATGTTCACTTCTCCTCTCAGTAGAGAGGGATGATGTTAATCTCCTCTCAGTAGAGAGGGATGATGTTCACTTCCCCTCTCAGTAGAGAGGGATGATGTTCACTTCGCCTCTCAGTAGAGAGGGATGATGTTCATCTCCTCTCAGTAGAGAGGGATGATGTTCACTTCCCCTCTCAGTAGAGAGGGATGATGTTCACTTCTTCTCTCAGTAGAGAGGGATGATGTTCACCTCCTCTCAGTAGAGAGGGATGATGTTCACTTCTCCTCTCAGTAGAGAGGGATGATGTTCACTTCTCCTCTCAGTAGAGAGGGATGATGTTCACTTCTCCTCTCAGTAGAGAGGGATGATGCTCACTTCTCCTCTCAGTAGAGAGGGATGATGCTCACTTCTCCTCTCAGAAGAGAGGGATGATTTTTCCTTCCCAAAAAAGAGGAATGATTTTCTTGTCTCTCTCTCGTCTTTCCAATGAGAACTGGCTGGGGGTACTCATAGAGAGGTTTGGTTAACACTGCTTTTATTAACCCTTATTTTACCAGGTAAGGTGACTGAGAATGACCTGGGGAGTTGTAGGGGAGTGGAGAGGGGAGGAATGAATAAGCCAATGGGAAACTTACATCCACCTCTCCTTGGTCAATCACATAGAAGTTGTCTCCTTCGTCACCTGTAGAGGAGAGAGTAAGAGAAGTGTGAGAGAACATGAGAGAGAGAGAGAGAGAGAGAGAGAGAGAGAGAGAGAGAGAGAGCTCAGCAAATATCTGGGGCTTAACCAATGATGTTTCAAGCCTGTGTCATTAACCCCTCCCCCTCGTGTATTTCTCCATGGTGGATTGATGGATTTGAACCCCCCTCATTCAGAAAAGAAAAAGAAATGTCTGGGCAAACAGTTCAGTGTATTAAGAGCTCAGGACCATTTGTAAAGCGCTTCTGTCCTCCCCACCATCTACACCGTTCATAATGGCTGGATGATACTGTAAATATGAGTCCTTTGATTGGTTCATGATTTTGTTTATTTGAATTCTTTCTTTTGAAGCAGTGCTGGTGTCAGCTTGGTTGGTGAGGTCCAACACCAGCTGACTGAGAGGGCTCGTTTCTGGGCTCAGCTCTTGGGTTTGGAGTGCTTTAAATTGCAGACTTGAATTTGGACTTGAATTTAGATGTAGCCAAAATTTGTATGATCTTTTCTGTATTTTCATTATTACTGGAAAGCGGCCCAATTCTGCCCTACATGCATTAGTTGGTGTATTTCTCTGGACTTGTAGGATTTTCCGACAGAATTCTGCATGTAGGGCTTCAATTGGATGTTTGTCCCACATTTTAAAGTCCAGTTTATTGAGTGGCCCCCAAACCTCACTTCCGTAAAGAGCTATTGGTAGGATTACACTGTCAAATATTTTGGTCCAAATTCTAATTGGGATGTTGATTTTGAATAATTTCATTTTTATTGCATACAATACTCTGCGGGCTTTTTCTTTGAGTGCATTCACTGCCATATTAAAGTTTCCCGATGCAGATATGGTCAGACCAAGGTAGGTGTAATTTTTAGTGTGTTCAATGATGGTGTTGTTCAGGGTGAATTTATATTTGTGTTTCTGACATCTGTTTTTCTTTTGGAAAATCATGATTACTGCCAGTGCCCAATTATGGCAATATTGCTCTAGAATATGAATGTTCTGTTGAAGACTTTCTTTGGTTGGTGATAGAAGTACCAAGTCATCAGCATATAGCAGGTATTTCACCTCTGTGTCAAATAGTGTGAGTCCTGGGGCTGGAGAATGGTCCAACATGTCTGCTAATTCATTGATATAAATGTTGAAAAGGTTTGGACTCAAACTGCAGCCTTGTCTCACACCTCGACATTGTGAAAATAATTCTGTTCTTTGGTTTTTGATTTTTATTGCACATTTATTTTCTGTGTACATACATTTTATTAAGTCATACACCTTACCACCAAGCCCACTTTGGAGAATTTTGTAGAATAGCCCTTCATGCCAAATAGAATCAAATGCTTTTTTAAAGTCAATAAAGCAAGCAAAGATTTTGCCCTCTTTTTTTGGTGGATGTGTTTATTAATTAGTGTGTGTAAGGTGTATATATGGTCAGTAGTGCGATGGTTAGGGAGAGAAAGCCAATTTGACATTTACTTATTAGATTTTTTTCTTGAAGAAAGGTTGGAATTCTTGAATTCAAAATGCTACAGAAAACCTTTCCCAATTTACTGTTTACGCAAATTCCCCTGTAATTATTGGGGTCTGATTTGTCTCCACTTTTGTGGATTGGGGAGATGAGCCCCTGGTTCCAGACATCAGGGAAGCAGCCAGAAGTTAAAACCATGTTGAACAATTTAAGCACAGCATTTTGCAACTCAGGTGTGCTGTTTTTCAGCATTTCATTTCTGATGTTGTCTAGACCACAAGCCTTCTTTGATTTAATAGATTTGAGCTTTTCATTTAGTTCTTGTTGGGTTATTGGGTAATCTAATGGATTTTGGTTGTTTTTAATGACTGATTCAAGGATGTTCAATTTTTCTTTAATTTCTAATTGGTTCTGTTGTAAGTCTTTTTGTGGGATGTTTTTGTATAGATTATCAAAATACGTTTTCCAAAATCCTACATCTTGTATGGCTAATTCTTGTGGCTTTGTGCTTAAATTGTGCCACATGTCCCAGAACTGATTTTGGTCAATTGCGTTTTCAATTTCATCAAGTGTCTTGTTGGTATAATTCAATTTCTTGCGTTTCAGTGTTTGTTTATACTGTTTCAGAGATTCAAAGTATTCATATCGTAGCACTGGGTTGTTTTGCTGCTTATGTTTTTCATTTGACATTTGTCTTAGGTGTTTTCTAATTGTTTTACATTCATTATCAAAACATTTATCAGAAACATTTTGTTTTTGATGTTGCATTTCTTTGGTTTTCTCAAATTTGCTTTCGATGCTGCTTTTTGGAATATGCAGTTGATGTTTTGAGTAGCCAAATTGACACCATCTTTATTGTTTTGGTATTGTGAGTTATTGAAAAACTGTATAGAGTTCATCATTTCATTTGAGTTCAACATTTCAATGAATCTCTCTGCACTGTTTGGAGCCCATCTGTACGACGGGTTTATGTTGTAGAGTTTATTGGGCTGTTTTTTTGAATGAGTATTGTCGGTTAATTTCTTCAGAAACACGTTGATCTGACAATGGTGTCTGTGGTCTGACAGTGAATGCACTAATGGAGGAGGGGTCGATGTCAGTGATGGCATAATCGACTCTCTCTCTCTCAGACAGGGGCTATACCCATCTGTCTCTCTCTCTCTCTCTCTCTCACAGACAGGGGCTATACCCATCTGTCTCTCTCTCTCAGAAAGGGGCTATACCCATCTGTCTGTCTGTCTCTCTCTCTCAGACAGGGGCTATACCCGTCTCCCTCTCTCTCTCTCTCTCTCTCTCTCTCTCTCTCTCTCTCTCTCTCTCTCTCTCTCTCTCTCTCTCTCTCTCTCTCTCTCTCTCTCTCTCTCTCTCTCTCTCTCTCTCTTCTCTCTCTTCTCTCTCTTCTCTCTCTTCTCTCTCAGAAAGGGGCTATACCCATCTGCCTCTCTATTCTTTCCAAGGTATTTAAACGGAAGGCCTCTAACAGCGTTAGGGCAACAACCTGCCTCGGCCTAGAGGGTTACACGTGTGTGCATGGTGGGGGAGAGACAGTGAGTGTGTGTGTGTGCCTATGTGTGTGTATGCAACCAATAGAATTTGACTTGTGTGTGACTGTGCGTGTGTGTGTCAGAGTGTCTGTCCTTGTTCGAGTGAACGCATGTGTGTGTGTGTGTGTGTGTGTGTGTGTGTGTGTGTGTGTGTGTGTGTGTGTGTGTGTGTGTGTGTGTGTGTGTGTCTGGAAGTGTTTGTGGGGGTGGACAAAGTGTGTTTATGTCTGTCTGTCTGTCCGTCCGGTGTGTGTGTGTGTGTGTGTGTGTGTGTGTGTGTGTGTGTGTGTGTGTGTGTGTGTGTGTGTGTGTGTGTGTGTGTGTGTGTGTGTGTGTGTGTGTGAGTGATTGAGGAGTTGAAAGGCTGGAGGATCCCATGCTGAGGGTTCACAGGAGTTCATACAGCTAATTAATACTGTGTGTAGAGGCTAGAGTTGTTCATCACACACATTTATCACTGGAGAGGGGAGAGAGGTTCGGGACTGTCCTCTCTGTCCCCTCCATCCAACCTGCTTCAACCTGGCCGGCCTTCCTCAGCTCCCTCTCTCCCTCTTTCATCTCATCTCTCTCTGTCTTTCTGTCATTCCCTCATTCTCTCACTCCATCTCTCTATTCTCTCCACTCTTCCTGTCTTTTATCACCTTGGCTGTGAAGTCTTTGTTTTTCCTTCTAGCAGAACCCTGAGCCCCAAGATCGCAGGCAAATATTTGACAGAGACACACACAAAATTGAGCGCAAACACACACACGCATTCATGCACATGTCCGCACACACACACACACACACACACACACACACACACACACACACACACACACACACACACACACACACACACACACACACACACACACACACACACACACACACACACACACACACACACACACACACACACATTCAGGTCGATGCACTCCAACACACACAGTAAAAAATACCTTGTTTCAAAATAGGGGAAGTGTAACAAGCATTGCTGCCAATGTTCTTTGACTGTCTTCAAAAGGACTACATCCCCAGGCTCACGTTTGACTGTCTTCAAAAGGACTACATCCCCAGGCTCACGTTTGACTGTCTTCAAAAGGACTACATCCCCAGGCTCACGTTTGACTGTCTTCAAAAGGACTACATCCCCAGGCTCACGTTTGACTGTCTTCAAAAGGACTACATCCCCAGGCTCACGTTTGACTGTCTTCAAAAGGACTACATCCCCAGGCTCACGTTTGACTGTCTTCAAAAGGACTACATCCCCAGGCTCACGTTTGCTTTGTGTCACCTGGCTGGAATGCTAAATGTACACCAACGACTGAGGAATTCCAGTAGTCTTTTTACAGCAAACAAACTGTTACTGTGAGGTTCTATTGACTCTTTTGACATACTGTGTAGGTCTGTAATTTTACCGATATAGGATCTTACTTTGAGCCAATTTTCTACAGCAGGAAAATGATCCTCCAGCAACAAGAAACGTGAATTATTACATGGTTTATAATTAATGGACCTTTTGGTTGGGGTTGACACATTTTTCGTTAGGGAAAATCAAATCGGAAATTTCAATGTAGGAAATGACAAACTTCAGAAGCCATTTTAAACCTCAAATACACTTTTACATTTCCTGCATTGCAGGGATGTTCTTCTGCAACAGGGTAATCAAATTAAGATTCTTCATCTGTACTTTTTACTTAAATACTGTAGTAGAATTCAAGTCTTAAGATCTGCCTGAGCCTCTTCTCTGACATGGTGTGTTCTGCTGTTGTGTGAGAGCTGGGGTCATTTGAGGGCATTTTCAACCTCAAATTACAGCAGATAGAAAGTGTTTGTGAAACTAGCCTAGACGTGAACATTAGAAGGTGCCTTCATTATGCACATGGCCAGACACAGATTCCTTGGTAACACAGACAGGGGTTGATCCTACATTTGAAATGCAGCAGATTAAGATGAGCTAGGCCACCAGTTAGGCTAGGCCACCGTGTTACATCAGGATAACAGTTTAGTCATACCTGGATAGTCCATTATATACACTGACTGTACAAAACATTAAGAACACCTTCCTAACATTGAGATGCACCTCATTTTGCTCTCAGAACAGCCTCAATTTGTCGGGGCATAGACTCTACAAGGTGTTGAAAGTGTTCCACAGGGATGCTGGCCCATGTTGACTCCAATGCTTCCCACGGTTGTGTCAAGTTGGCTGGATGTCATTTGGGTGGTGGATCATTCTTGATACACATGAGAAACTGTTGAGTGTGAAAAACCCAGCAGCGTTGCAGTTCTTGACACACTCAAACTGGTGTGCCTGGTACCTACTATCATACCCTGTTCAAAGGCACTTCAATCTTTTGTCTTGCCCATTCACCCTCTGAATGGTACACATACACAATCCATGTCTCAATTGTCTCAAAGCTTAGCAATCCTTCTCTAACCCATCTCCTCCCCTTCATCTACACTGATTGAAGTGGAATTAACAAGTGACATCAATAAGGGATCATAGCTTTCACCTGGATTCACCTGGTCAGTTTATGTCATGGAAAGAGCAGGTGTTCTTAATGTCCTGTACACTCAGTTTTTATACTGTATATATATATACACTACAGACTACTGATGTCACTGTTCACTGTCTGGACTCTGCTGCAGCTCCTGGCTGTTTACACCAAAGATATCTATGGTTTAACAGTATATATATATATATATATATATACTGTTAAACCATAGATATATACTGTTAAACCATAGATATCTTTGGTGTAAACAGCCAGGAGCTGCAGCAGAGTCCAGACAGTGAACAGTGACATCAGTAGTCTGTAGTGTATACTGTAGTAATGTACTGTAGTAATGTACTGTAGTAATGTACTGTAGCTATATCACACAGCAGCTGGGAAGCTCTCTCTCTCTCCCTCTGTCTCCCTTCCCCACTGCCTCTCTCTCTCTCCCTCTGTCTCCCTTCCCCACTGCCTCTCTCTCTCTCCCTCTGTCTCCCTTCCCCACTGCCTCTCTCTCTCTCCCTCTGTCTCCCTTCCCCACTGCCTCTCTCTCTCTCCCTCTGTCTCCCTTCCCCACTGTCTCTCTCTCTCTCCCTCTGTCTCCCTTCCCCACTCTCTCTCTCTCTCTCTCTCTCTCTCTCTCTCTCTCTCCCTCTTACTCCCTTCCCCCTTGTCTCCCTTCCCCACTGCCTCTCTCTCTCTCCCTCTGTCTCCCTTCCCCACTCTCTCTCTCTCTCTCTCTCTCTCCCTCTTACTCCCTTCCCCACTGCCTCGCTCTCTCTCTCTCCCTTCCCCACTGCCTCTCTCTCTCTCTCCCTCTGTCTCCCTTCCCTTCCCCACTGCCTCTCTCTCTCTCTCCCTCTGTCTCCCTTCCCCACTGCCTCTCTCTCTCTCCCTCTGTCTCCTTTCCCCACTGCCTCTCTCTCTCTCCCCCCTCTCTCTCTCTCTTCACCCACCTCCTAGTTATCACCAAATTAGGACAGATACTGTACAGTCCACCACAGGACCACTGTCTGGGGGAAGCAGGCATGGAGATTGAGAGAGGGTGTGTACATGCCTATATGTGTGCCTATTGCCTCAATCTACTCTATACTGTGTGTTTGTGCCTGTCTCTGTGTGTGTGAGAGCTTACAGTAAGTGTGTGGCTACGTGTGTTTGTTTGTCTGTGAGTCTGTGTTCGATAGGGATCCCCCCCCCCCCCCCCCAACAAATATGTCTGGACCAGATTGGCTCTGTTTAGCTTGAAAGGCTATGGGATGTCTAGACTGAGACCTTGGACTGCTGCGGTTAGACTGGGTCGTTACTAGCTGGCACAGCCACAAGGTCATAAACCCTGCCTATTTCTAAAAGGTATCTTCTTAAAATCTGATTTTAAACCTAACCCTAACCTTAATCACACTGCTAACCTTATGCCAAACACTAACCTTAAATTAAGACAAGAAAGCACATTTTTGTTTTCATGAATTTGACCGATATAGGCAATTCTGACTTTGTGGCTGTGGTAACTAGTGACAACTGTCAGACTTGGAGGAAGTCACACTGACATCTGGTAGAAAGAGAGGGAGTACAGTCAGTACTGCATGTCTGCAGGAGTACTACAGTCTGTGTGTGTGTGTGTGTGTGTGTGTGTGTGTGTGTGTGTGTGTGTGGTAATACTACAGTTCAGTTTCAGTATGTACAGTAGGTCTACTATGTGTTCTGTACATGTGTGTATTACAGAGTTAACACATTATACATTATGTTCACAAACCTTGCTGAATAACTGTCTCTCCCGCAATGTGCATGACAGGGAACATGGCATCAAATATGTCACTATGAGAAAGAGAGAGAGAGGGAGAGAAAACAGGGGTTAGTATTGCTATTTGTCCGTCACACACACGCACGCACGCACGCACGCACGCACGCACACTCACACACACACACACACACACACACACACACACACACACACACACACACACACACACACACACACACACATCCCTCAACATAGAAGTGTTTTTCACCAGCGATGTGTGACATTAGAGAAAGAGCAGTCTTCAACACAACCGTTAGTGCTCTCATCTCAGTCCTTTATGAAGGGGATCAGGCTGCAAACAAACACGGTAGCCAAAGACACACACACACACACACAGCCCAGAGAACTCTGCATGACCCGGGGACACACACAGCACCTCAGCCCCAGCCCAACCACTTCCAATACACACCTGGACAAGCAGACCGCTAACCCTTCATCATCATCACCACCAGCTCCCACAATCCATCTGGAGCTCTGTCATCAACTCTACACTGTCCAACACACACATCCTGAGTCCACCACATACAGTAAAAACAGGCATGCAGTCACTCAGAAATGCAAATGATTCTTTTTGAAATACTGTAGCTGCCTACCACCCAGACACAACTGTAATGTTGACAGGTGGAGGGGGGCAGAGAGAGGATCATACTGTACAACTAAACTGGCTGTTTAGGACCACCAGCCCTCCTCCACCACCTCCTCCACCCCCCAGTGGTCTGTCCTGTTTAGGACCACCAGCCCTCCTCCACCACCACCAGCCCTCCTCCACCTCCTCCACCCCCAGTGGTCTGTCCTGTTTAGGACCACCAGCCCTCCTCCACCACCACCAGCCCTCCTCCTCCACCACCACCAGCCCTCCACCACCTCCTCCACCCCCCAGTGGTCTGTCCTGTTTAGGACCACCAGCCCTCCTCCACCACCACCACCACCACCACCACCACCATCCCTCCTCCACCTCCTCCACCCCCCAGTGGTCTGTCCTGTTTAGGACCACCAGCCCTCCTCCTCCACCTCCTCCACCCCCCAGTGGTCTGTCCTGTTTAGGACCACCAGCCCTCCTCCACCACCACCACCAGCCCTCCTCCACCCCCCAGTGGTCTGTCCTGTTTAGGACCACCAGCCCTCCTCCACCACCACCACCAGCCCTCCTCCACCTCCTCCACCCCCCAGTGGTCTGTCCTGTTTAGGACCACCAGCCCTCCTCCACCACCACCACCAGCCCTCCTCCACCTCCTCACCCCCCAGTGGTCTGTCCTGGCTTGTGTCACTACCAAGTCACTACCCCTCTGTTGAGAGCCCTGTTGTGGGATAGGCCTAATAGGTCTGCGTGGGTGTTGTGGCTTGTTCTGCTTGTTGTGCACCACTCCATCAAAGGAGCAGCTGAAACTACTGACTGTCTAAAAGAGTGGCTGAACAAAACTAAAAAACCTGTTTGTTGCAGCTGGTACATTTTAAAAGTGTATGTGTGTGTGTGTGTCTGTGTTCAGAGCCACATGAGGAAACTGAGGAGTGACTCTGCAGCACCAGCCTGGTATCATAGACTAGACGTAACATAGTAAAGGTAAATCCTGGGCACTTAATTCAGTATGATATGTTATGTTTGATATGGTTACAGGAGACAGAAGGTTACTTAATCCTTTACACTCATGGGAATTGGCCTATATGCATAGGGCTTAATTGAAATGTTTCTTAAAGAAGAAAAATGAAAAGCATATGCTATGCATAATCATGGTAGCAATGAAAAGGGAACCGTTCTGAGATTATGGGAAAATGATTAGACTTAAGGTCTAAGGCACTTCATCTCTAGAGGCGTCACTACAGACCCTGCAGTGCTAGAGGCATCACTACAGACCCTGGTTCGATTCCAGGCTGTATCACAATCGGCCATGATTGGGAGTCCCATTTGGCGGCACACAATTGGCTCAGTGTCATCCGGTTTAGGGTTTGGCCGGGGTAGGCCGTCATTGTTATTAAGAATTTGTTCTTAACTGACTTGCCTAGTTAAATAAAGGTTGAATAAAGGTTAAATAAAAAAATAAAAGGTGAGGACACAACAGTTCACCTGACAAGACTGAATACAAACATTACACTGTTGTGTTGATTTTATGTGCATTTTACATTTACTGTGCTTTTCGCCGCAGTTTTTGATAACGAAATCTGAAAATAGTCTGGATACTGTACATTCATTAACATGATACAAATATTCCTGGAAAATGTGGTGTAGGTGCAACATAAGACAAACAAATGACAAGTGTTTGAGTGAGAGGACTAACTGGTGTCTCCAAGTGGACACACACCTCTACAAAGTGTGCACAGTTCCTGTTGGAGCTAGGAACACAAGCATTTCGCTACACCCCCAATAACAGCTGCTAAATATGTTTATGCAACCAATATCAGTTAATTTGAGGAAATACAGCAAGAACACTTGTAGTTGTTTTGTTTGGAAAACAACCCTGAATCCCCGCCATCACACAATTACTGTTGTTGTTAATGGAATCAAAAAATGGTCCATTATAAATCACAATCTAGGTCAGGTGGGTATCATCTGAAAGCCGGCTCTAATGCCAACACGAGTAACTAAGTCATAAAATACGATATTACAGTTAGGATTTCACAATGCAATTCAGGGAAACAGATCATCATTTTGGTGAGCATAGAAAGGAGTCATGAGTGCATTCAGGTGGGTGTGCTGTTGTGAATGTTCAGAACGTCTGTCAGTCAAAGCCCATACAGTACTGTGAAGCACAGAGCCTGAGCTCTGATGTCATGTTTAGCATGTTACTGTACAGCTACTGTGTTCCAATGTAGGCATTTATCAGTGCCCAAATCTGACATATCAACCCGTATACGGGTATGAGTGTAAAAGGCCACGGCAAAAAATGAAAGGAGGGTGATTGGTTGGAGTGGAGGGGTAGGTGTATAACATGAACGTTTAACAACACAAAGGTTGCATGTTTGAATCTCATCACGGAGAATTTTAGGCAGGTAGCCTAGTGGTTAGAGACAGGTAGCCTAGTGGTTAGAGACAGGTAGCCTAGTGGTTAGAGACAGGTAGCCTAGTGGTTAGAGACAGGTAGTCTAGTGGTTAGAGACAGGTAGCCTAGTGGTTAGAGACAGGTAGCCTAGTGGTTAGAGACAGGTAGCCTAGTGGTTAGAGACAGGTAGCCTAGTGGTTAGAGACAGGTAGCCTAGTGGTTAGAGACAGGTAGTCTAGTGGTTAGAGACAGGTAGCCTAGTGGTTTAGAGACAGGTAGCCTAGTGGTTAGAGACAGGTAGCCTAGTGGTTAGAGACAGGTAGCCTAGTGGTTAGAGACAGGTAGCCTAGTGGTTAGAGACAGGTAGCCTAGTGGTTAGAGACAGGTAGCCTAGTGGTTAGAGACAGGTAGCCTAGTGGTTAGAGACAGGTAGGCTAGTGGTTAGAGACAGGTAGCCTAGTGGTTAGAGACAGGTAGCCTAGTGGTTAGAGACAGGTAGCCTAGTGGTTAGAGACAGGTAGCCTAGTGGTTAGAGACAGGTAGTCTAGTGGTTAGAGACAGGTAGCCTAGTGGTTAGAGACAGGTAGCCTAGTGGTTAGAGACAGGTAGCCTAGTGGTTAGAGACAGGTAGCCTAGTGGTTAGAGACAGGTAGCCTAGTGGTTAGAGACAGGTAGCCTAGTGGTTAGAGACAGGTAGTCTAGTGGTTAGAGACAGGTAGCCTAGTGGTTAGAGACAGGTAGCCTAGTGGTTAGAGGCAGGTAGCCTAGTGGTTAGAGACAGGTAGCCTAGTGGTTAGAGACAGGTAGCCTAGTGGTTAGAGCATTGAGCCAGTAACCGAAACGTTGCTAGATCGAATCCCCGAGCTGACAAGGTAAACATCTGTCGTTCTTCCCCTGAACAAGGCAGTTCACCCACTGTTCCCCAGTAGGCCGTCATTGTAAGTAAGAATTTGTTCTTAACTGACTTGCATAGTTAAATAAAAGTTCATTAGCAACTTTGCAACTACTTATAACTTTTTTAGCTACTTTGCAACTACTTAGCAGGTTAGCTAACCTTTCCCCTAACCCTAACCCTAACCTTAACCCTTTAACCTAACTCCTAAGCGTTAACCTTAATCCTAACCGTTACCCCAAGCCACCTAGACACCTAGCTAACGTTAGCCCCCAAAAATTGGAATTCATAAATTACATACGTATTGCAAATTTGTAACATATTGTATGAATTGCAATTTGTAATATATCAAACAAAATGGATGATGGACATCCACAAATTAATACATGGTATATAAAACTTAACATATCACAAGGGAATTGATATAGATAGATTAACATTTACTATATTACGTCCACTCATGAGTCCAGGTTGGCAACACACTCAATGGGTCGTTTAAATGCATTGTGTTGGTTAGTTCTGCAGCACAATAAACAGGTTGTTTAAATGCATGGTGTTGGTTCGTTCCACAGATAAAAGCTAGTGGGATGGGCAGGGACAGGAAAATATCCATCCCTCCCTATCTTTTTATCTTACTCTCTCCCTTTCCCTCACTCTCTATTTGCCTCCCTCCCTTCCCCCCTCCCTCTGTCTCGGGCATATTTATCTATTAAATCAGCTGCATACCATCAGTCTTATATTAAAATATATAATAAATATATAATAACAATAAAAGAAGCTGGATATCAAAGACATACAGAGCTACAGGGTCACTGAGTGACTGAGTGTGTGTGTGTGTGTGTGTGTGTGTGTGTGTGTGTGTGTGTGTGTGTGTGTGTGTGTGTGTGTGTGTGTGTGTGTGTGTGTGTGAGAGACAGTGTGTGTGTGTGTGAGAGACAGTGTGTGTGTGTGAGAGACAGTGTGTGTGTGTGTGTGTGTGTGTGTGTGTGTGTGTGTGTGTGTGTGTGTGTCGTTGGATATGTGAATGCGGAAGTACAGATGTGAGGTGGTGGAGGTGAGGTGAGGTGGTGGAGGTGGGGGTGGTGGTAGAGGTGGTGGGGTGGTGGAGGTGGGGGTGGTGGTGTTGGAAATAGAGGTGGTGGAGGTGGTGGTGGTGGAGGTGAGGTGGTGGAGGTAGAGGTGATGGTAGAGGTGGTTGGGGTGGTGGTGTTGGGGGTGGTGGAGGTAGAGGTGGTGGTGGTGGAGGTAGAGGTGGTGGGGGTGGTGGAGGTAGAGGTGGTTGGGGCGGTGGAGGTAGAGGTGGTGGAGGTGGTGGTGTTGGAGGTATAGGTGGTGGGGGTGGTGGAGGTAGAGGTGGTGGTGGTGGAGGTAGAGGTGGTTGGGGTGGTGGAGGTAGAGAAGGTGGGGGTGGAGGTAGAGGTGGTGGTGGTGGTGGAGGTAGAGGTGGTGGGGGTGGTGGTGGGGCGGTGGAGGTAGAGGTGGTGGAGGTAGAGATGGTGGGGGTAGAAGTGGTGGAGGTAGAGGTGGTTGTGGTGGAGGTACAGGTGGTGGGGTGGTGGAGGTGGCAGTAGAGGTGGTGGTGGTGGAGGTGGAAGTAGAGGTGGTTGGGGTGATGGAGGTAGAGGTGGTGGTGGTGGAGGTAGAGGTGGTGGGGTGGTGGAGGTGGCAGTAGAGGTGGTGGAGGTAGAGGTGGTGGGGGTGGTGGAGGTGGCAGTAGAGGTGGTGGAGGTGGAGATGGAGATGGGGGTGGTGGAGGTGGTGGTAGAGGTGGTGGAGGTGGTGGTGGCGGTAGAGGTGGAGCTGGGGGTAGAGGTGGGGGTGGTGGAGGTGGAGATGGCGGTAGAGGTGGTGGGGGTGGTGGTGGTAGAATGACTCCCTAGGTATTTGATGCTGTGATGAGGTGGTAGAGGTGGAGGTGGTGGTAGAATGACTCCCTAGGTATTTGATGCTGTGATGAGGTGGAGGTGGTGGTAGAATGACTCCCTAGGTATTTGATGATGTGATGAGGTGGTAGAGGTGGAGGTGGTGGTAGAATGACTCCCTAGGTATTTGATGATGTGATGAGGTGGTAGAGGTGGAGGTGGTGGTAGAATGACTCCCTAGTAGAGGTCGACCGATTAATCGGAATGGCCGATTAATTAGGGCCGATTTCAAGTTTTCATAACAATCGGTAATCGGTATTTTTGGCCACCGATTTGCCAATTTATATATTTATATATATATTTTTTTTTACACCTTTATTTAACTAGGCAAGTCAGATTAAGAACACATTCTTATTTACAATGACGGCCTAGAAACGGTGGTTAACTGCCTTGTTCAGGGGGGATTCGTTTTTGCAACCTTCTGTTACTAGTCCAACGCTCTAACCACCTGCCTTACATTGCACTCCACGAGGATTAACAGGCTGACTACCTGTTACGCGAGGGCAACAAGAAGCAAAGGTAAGTTGCTAGCTAGCATTAGAATTATAAAAAACTATCAATCTTAACATAATCACAAGTTAACTACACATGGTTGATGATTTTACTAGTTTATCTAACGTGTCCTGCGTTGCATATGATCGATGCGGTGCCTGTTAATTTTCATTGAATCACAGCCTACTTCGACAAACGGGTGTTGATTTAACAAGCGCATTTGCGAAAAAAGTACTGTCGTTGCACCAATGTACCTAACCATAAACATCAATGCCTAACAGGAATATTTAGACTTAGCCACCCGTTAGATAAAATACGGAACGGTTCCGTATGTCACTGAAAGAAAAAAACTTTTGTTTTCGAGATAATAGTTTCCAGATTCGACCATATTAATGACCTCAGGCTCGTATTTCTGTGTGTTTATTATATTATAATTAAGTCTATGATTTGATAGAGCAGTCTGACTGAGCGGTGGTAGGCAGCAGCAGGCTCGTAAGCATTCATTCAAACAGCCCTTCGCTGTGCTTCAAGCATTGCGCTGTTTATGACTTCAACCTGGGTGGGTATAATTGGTGGAACGTTCCAACAGGAATCTATTCCAAAAACTTTGTAAATAACAAGGTTTCCAAAAAACAACGCATACAAAGTTGTATAGCGGCAGAATAAGTGGTCTATTTCATTGCGTTTTTCACTCATCACGTTTATTCCGAAAAATGTCTGTCCTCACATGTCTGTTTGCCTATGGACAAACATTAAGAATAAGCTACGTGGTGAGTTGATGCCTATTCGGCAGCTAGTTAGCTAGGTTTATATGCGTTGCTACTTTGTATGCGTTGTTGGTTGGCAACCTTTTACTTTACGTTTTTTGGAACAGATTCCTGTTGGAACGTTCCACCCCTTCAAGCCTATCAACTCCCAAGATTAGGCTGGTGTAACCGATGTGAAATGGCTAGCTAGTTAGCCGGGTGCACGCTAATAGCGTTTCAAACGTCACTCGCTCTGAGACTTGGAGTAGTTTTTTCCCTTCCTCTGCATGGGTAACACTGCTTCGAGGGTGGCTGTTGTCGATGTGTTCCTGGTTTGAGCCCAGGTAGGAGTGAGGAGAGGGACGGAAGCTATACTGTTACACTGGCAATACTAAAGTGCTTATAAGAACATCCAATAGTCAAAGGTATATGAAATACAAATCGTATAGAGAGAAATAGTCCTATAATAATATAATAACTACAACCTAAAACTTCTTACCTGGGAATATTGAAGACTCATGTTAAAAGGAACCACCAGCTTTCATATGTTCTCATGTTCTGAGCAAGGAACTTAAACGTTAGCTTTTTTACATGGCACATATTGCACTTTTACTTTCTTCTCCAACACTTTGTTTTGCATTATTTAAACCAAATTGAACACGTTTCATTATTTATTTCAGGCTAAATTGATTTTATTGATGTATTATATTAAGTTAAAATAAGTGTTCATTCAATATTGTTGTAATTGTCATTATTACAAACAAAAAAAAATAGGTATTTGATGCTGTAATGAGGTGGTAGAGGTGGTGGTAGAATGACTCCCTAGGTATTTGATGCTGTAATGAGGTGGTAGAGGTGGTGGTAGAATGACTCCCTAGGTATTTGATGCTGTAATGAGGTGGTAGAGGTGGTGGTAGAATGACTCCCTAGGTATTTGATGCTGTAATGAGGTGGTAGAGGTGGTGGTAGAATGACTCCCTAGGTATTTGATGATGTGATGAGGTGGTAGAGGTGGTGGTAGAATGACTCCCTAGGTATTTGATGCTGTAATGAGGTGGTAGAGGTGGTGGTAGAATGACTCCCTAGGTATTTGATGATGTGATGAGGTGGTAGAGGTGGTGGTAGAATGACTCCCTAGGTATTTGATGCTGTAATGAGGTGGTAGAGGTGGTGGTAGAATGACTCCCTAGGTATTTGATGATGTGATGAGGTGGTAGAGGTGGTGGTAGAATGACTCCCTAGGTATTTGATGCTGTGATGAGGTGGTAGAGGTGGTGGTAGAATGACTCCCTAGGTATTTGATGATGTGATGAGGTGTATAAAAGTTGTGTTGAAAAGTTGGATTTGGCCAGCTGGTGGCACTGGGTTCTCCACTGACACACACACACACACACATGCATGGACACTCCTGCCCCCCCAAACCTGCTAACACATCAAGAAACAAGAACATATTTGTGTGTGTGTGTACATGATACACCCAACATCCCACCTATACATGCGCAAGCACATAAAAACAACACACACACACACCATCCCACCCACTCTACACCACGGCACGCCACAGTGCACCTGAGAGCTACAAGCCACTTAGTAGTGATTAGTCACAACATCTGCAACAGCACAGCCAACAGCTGATCTCAGATCTGTGGCCATCTCACATACAACATGGGGCTTGTTTGTGATGACGTTTCAACAGCTGATCCTAGATCAGGTCACAGAGTTCTAGAGAGGACGAGGACTCAGTCCCTTGACCGGGGGATGTCTGGTGGGGGTGTATCTCAATAGTCTAAAGTGGCATCCTCTCCTCGTCTCCTTACTAGATACTATGTGACAGAACAAGACAGGAGGGGAAAGCTGTCATTCCTTTGACTATTCAGGTCAGTGCAGATGAAGGAAAGGAGACAAGGAGACAAAGCTACTTCAGTCTATTGAGATGGACCCTCTTTCAATCAGCAGCCACACTGGAAACCAGGAAGCTGAGCACTCTGGGACATGCAGTACTTCAGCATGTACCTTCTAGGTGTGTATCTTGGCCTATCCAGTGCCACACCTGTAACACCTGGTCGTTGTGTGTGTGTGAGACTCAGAGAGCAGCCACGATGATGTCAGCCAACAGAATGTGCCAAATGAAAGTTCCGGGCCCAGACGTTGGACTTTGGTCTGCAATGATGGGTTGAGGGCCTAGTGTTCTGTTTAGGAGAGACAGCACCTGTCAGAATACAATGTAGCCCATGTGGACTCCGCCCCCTCGGCCGGGAGCAGACGGTTTAAAAAAAAAAGTTGAGATGGAGTGCCTTAGACTGCTGCGACAGTCGGGAGCCCTAATGCCCACGATGTTACCGTGACGACAGGATCAAAGGGACTCTATGTTCCCCGGTAAATACCCCAACGCCTCCTTCTTTAATTCCCTTGCTTCCTCCCTCCCTCCCTCTCTCTCTCTCTCTCTCTCTCTCTGTGTAATAGTCTCTATCCCTCCCTCCATTCCTCTATGTCTGTCTCTCTTCACCGGACTTTCTCCCTCCCTCTCTCTTTTCTATCGGACTTCCTCTGTCTCTCTACTCTTTTTTTCTATGTCTCCTATCTCTGTGTCTTTGCCTCTTCCACCCTCCTTCTGCCCCCCCCCCCTTTCTGTACTCTCTCAATCTATCACCTTTCTTCTTCAGATTGAGTGATTGATCTTAGCGTGTCCTTTCAGCTCCCTGTAGCCCAGTAACGTTGGGGGAGAACGCCGCAGAGCGCCTCACAACAATGGCTGCCCTGTTCTGACAGAGTGAGAGGCAGAGAAAGAGAGAGAGACCGAGTCTATCGCCCAAACACTAGGGCCCAGGAAGTTCACCTGCAACCTGGGGAGGGAGGGATAGAGGGAGAAAAGAGCAGAGAGGGATGGAGGGATAGGTGGTGGTCTATGGAGACAAAGCTCCTGTCACAGACAGGTAGGGGGGAGGATGAGGAAGAGTCGCCCCTGGAGGTAAAGTCTCTTATCTGGCTGACATAACTCTGACTTCACTGCAGGGCTAGGCAGGCTCCCACCCACCTCTACTCTCTAGGGGCTGAGTGCTGTACATTCATCTATTCTACAACACACTGTCTTTCTTCACAACACACACACACCAGAAATCACACATACCTGTCCAGGACAATACACAATATAGTGTGTGTGTGTGTGTGTGTGTGTGTGTGTGTGTGTGTGTGTGTGTGTGTGTGTGTGTGTGTGTGTGTGTGTGTGTGTGTGTGTGTGTGTGTGTGTGTGTGTGTGTGTGTGTGTGTACAACAATGTAGATGGTGCATGAAGTAGGTCATAGGAAGTTAAAGCAGATAGTTAACTTAGATCAGGCATTGGGTTGACTGACTGGCATCTAGCAGCAGATCAACTAGACTACAAGGGAACTGATAAGATGTGACGATGATGGTATATGGCTTAATGTATTACGTTTACACAGTACAATGGGTTCATACAGGAAGGTGTGTTAAGGGTTTAATCAATGCAGAAAGGCCTGTTATCAGCCCTCGTACCAGTCCCCAGTGTGATCAATGAGCAGAGAGTGGATGAGACTACTCCCTCTATCACAGCCACAATATCTACCTGTCACCAGCTAGAGTGGAGGGGAGGTGTGTGTGTGTGTAAGTGTGTGTGTAAGAGATACATGCCTCTCTCACACACGCACGGACACACACACACTCCCACACATGCGCGCGCGCACACACACACACACACACACACACACACACACACACACACACACACACACACACACACACACACACACACACACACACACACACACACACACACACACACACACACACACACACAGTCTTTCAACACCAACTCATTCTCTGATATATCGTTAGATCTCTTCTTCTCAAGCTGAGAACGGAGGGAGAACGGTTCTGCAGGGGAAATAGATTCCACTAGACTAGATTCCACTAGAGTAGATTCCACTAGAGTAGATTCCACTAGAGTAGATTCCACTAGAGTAGATTCCTCTAGAGTAGATTCCACTAGACTAGATTCCACTAGACTAGATTCCACTAGAGTAGATTCCACTAGACTAGATTCCACTAGACTAGATTCCACTAGAGTAGATTCCACTAGAGTAGATTCCACTAGAGTAGATTCCTCTAGAGTAGATTCCACTAGACTAGATTCCACTAGACTAGATTCCACTAGAGTAGATTCCTCTAGAGTAGATTCCACTAGACTAGATTCCACTAGAGTAGATTCCACTAGAGTAGATTCCTCTAGAGTAGATTCCACTAGACTAGATTCCACTAGAGTAGATTCCACTAGACTAGATTCCACTACATTAGATTCCTCTAGACTAGATTCCACTACATTGGATTCCACTAGACTAGATTCCACTACATTAGATTCCACTAGACTAGATTCCACTAGACTAGATTCCACTAGACTAGATTTCACTACAGTAGATTCCACTAGAGTAGATTCCACTAGAGTAGATTCCACTAGACTAGATTCCACTAGAGTAGATTCCACTAGAGTAGATTCCTCTAGACTAGATTCCACTACATTAGATTCCACTAGACTAGATTCCACTAGAGTAGCTTCCACTAGAGTAGATTCCACTAGACTAGATTCCACTACAGTAGATTCCACTAGAGTAGATTCCACTAGACTAGATTCCACTAGAGTAGATTCCTCTAGACTAGATTTCACTACATTAGATTCCACTAGACTAGATTCCACTAGAGTAGATTCCACTAGAGTAGATTCCACTAGAGTAGATTCCTCTAGACTAGATTCCACTACATTAGATTCCACTACATTAGATTCCTCTAGACTAGATTCCACTACATTAGATTCCACTAGAGTAGATTCCACTACATTAGATTCCACTAGACTAGATTCCACTAGAGTAGATTCCTCTAGAGTAGATTCCACTAGACTAGATTCCACTACATTAGATTCCACTAGACTAGATTCCACTAGAGTAGATTCCTCTAGAGTAGATTCCACTAGAAGAGATTCCACTAGACTAGATTCCACTACAGTAGATTCCACTACAGTAGATTCCACTAGAGTAGATTCCACAAGAGTAGATTCCACTAGACTAGATTCCACTACAGTAGATTCCACTAGAGTAGATTCCACTACAGTAGATTCCACTAGAGTAGATTCCACTACAGTAGATTCCTCTAGAGTAGATTCCACTAGAGTAGATTCCACTACAGTAGATTCCACTAGAGTAGATTCCACTACATTAGATTCCACTAGAGTAGATTCCACTACAGTAGATTCCACTAGAGTAGATTCCACTAGAGTAGATTCCACTAGAGTAGATTCCTCTAGAGTAGATTCCACTAGAAGAGATTCCACTAGACTAGATTCCACTACAGTAGATTCCACTACAGTAGATTCCTCTAGAGTAGATTCCACTAGACTAGATTCCACTAGACTAGATTCCACTACAGTAGATTCCACTAGAGTAGATTCCACTACAGTAGATTCCACTAGAGTAGATTCCACTACAGTAGATTCCACTAGAGTAGATTCCACTACATTAGATTCCACTAGAGTAGATTCCACTACAGTAGATTCCACTAGAGTAGATTCCACTACATTAGATTCCACTAGACTAGATTCCACTACAGTAGATTCCACTACAGTAGATTCCACTAGACTAGATTCCACTAGACTAGATTCCACTAGAGTAGATTCCACTACAGTAGATTCCACTACAGTAGATTCCACTAGAGTAGATTCCACTCTCCTCATTGATTTCAATCACATATTGTCCTACTTGGCTTGTTGGGTGACTAATGCCCTGTCATATCTCACTGAAATCCCCAGACAATGTCTATGTGTCTACAGCATGATGTGATAATCATCATAGGATACACTCCCAGTCTGACAGAACACTGCCAATCCCCATCCTCTGATGGACTGATTGACTGCAGATGGAAAAACACTGTTTGTGATGAAACAACTCTCTGTCCTTTGTTTTTCATACCATCATTCTCCTCTTCCTCTGTCCTTTCCCTTCTCTTTGTTTTAACACACACACACACACACACACACACACACACACACACACACACACACACACACACACACACACACACACACACACACACACACACACACACACACACACACACACACTCATTGCTACATCAGTGCTATATCGGTGCGTGCCTTTTTTCCGTGTGTGCGTGCACTCGTGTGTGTGTGTGTGTGTGTGTGTGTGTGGGCATATTATTGAGCCGAAACACTCATAAAAGGCAGTGCATGGGGGATTCCAGTCATTAAGGTAATCAGGCTAGTGGAATGCTTGTTGTTCTTATTTCAGGTTGGCTGCATTTCGGTGCCACCCCTTCACACGCACGCTCCCTCTCTTCCTGGTCACTGGTGTTGATTTGCTCAGCAGACGCCTCTTATCAGGGCCGACGGGGACGGCGTATATTACCATCTACCAGACTAGTAACACTAGAGGGCTTTAAAGGAGCGCGGGCCGCCACCACTGTCTCCTTGTGCACAGCATGTTGGGTAACATACACACAGAGCTAACAACTGTCTGGATGTGGATTGACGTGGTTACACAACAAGACATCTCCCAAAGCGATGACTTAAACTAAAGAACAAGACTGAGAAGTACCAAACTAACCCTCACAGCCTGTTCTATGTAGTACGTACTATATCCCAGGCCCTGGCTGTTGGGGTGCTGTGCAGAGGGCTAAGGTGGGCATAGAAACCCCCTGGCCGGGAGGGCACCTTTGAGATTGCTCTGCCCTCTAACCCAGGCTGGCAGCACCCAGAAAGAGATAGAGAGTTGTGGTATAAAACAACATTCTAAAAGTACAAAGCATGGGTCTGCTCTGTGACTCCCAATCTACTAACACACAGCAGCCATGAAACTCCTTTATACCGGCCAGCACTGGCCACAGCTGCTCAGATGGAACAACTCGCTCATGCTCATACTCATACACACACACACACACACACACACACACACAAGTAACTGAACAAACACACACACTTGCATACAAACACACCACACACACTTATACACACACACAGCAGCATCTGGAAAAGCGTTTGGCAGCAGCAGAGGTTGTTCTGGACAATAGGCAGCAGTGTGAGAGGCTCTGTGAGGATAAAGGAAGGTTTCATTATAAACCAAAGTGATTCAGAGAAGAGGAGGGATTTTTATGACTTGAAAGCTGTTGGCACGTGCTCTGTCTCTCCCTCCGTCTCTCCCCGGGAGGGCGAGGACGTGCGGAGGCACTGGCCGTGCCAGCTGCAGCCCACGCCATCTCTCTCGACACGCCTCCCGCTGCCAGCCGGCGCGAGGGAAAGCCCTCATAGGCAGCAGATGATGATTAGACGAGACGCACTACAGACACCCCACACCTCTAAAAACACTACTGACACCCCACACCTCTAAAAACACTACAGACTCCCCACACCTCTAAAAACACTACAGACACCCCACACCTCTAAAAACACTAGACACCCCACACCTCTAAAAACACTACAGACACCCCACACCTCTAAAAACACTACAGACACCCCACACCTCTAAAAACACTACAGACACCCCACACCTCTAAAAACACTACAGACACCCCACACCTCTAAAAACACTACAGACACCCCACACCTCTAAAAACACTACAGACACCCCACACCTCTAAAAACACTAGACACCCCACACCTCTAAAAACACTACAGACTCCCTACACCTCTCAAAACACTCCAGACACCCCACACCTCTAAAAACACTACAGACTCCCCACACCCCTAAAAACACTACAGACACCCCACACCCCTAAAAACACTACAGACACCCCACACCTCTAAAAACACTACAGACACCCCACACCTCTAAAAACACTAAATACACCCCACACCTCTAAAAACACTACAGACACCCCACACCCTAAAAACACTACAGACACCCCACACCTCTAAAAACACTACAGACACCCCACACCCCTAAAAACACTACAGACTCCCCACACCCCTAAAAACACTACAGACACCCCACACCTCTAAAAACACTACAGACACCCCACACCTCTAAAAACACTACAGACACCCCACGACCCTAAAAACACTAAACACTAGAGAGGAGGGTTAGAGAGGAGAGTTAGAGAGGAGGGTTAGAGAGGAGAGTTAAAGAGGAGGGTTAGAGAGGAGGGTTAAAGAGGAGGGTTAGAGAGGAGGGTTAGAGAGGAGCATTAGAGAGGAGGGGTTAGAGAGGAGAGTTAGAGAGGAGAGTTAGAGAGGAGAGTTAGAAAGGAGGGTTAGAGAGGACTGTTAGAGAGGAGAGTTAGAGAGGAGAGTTAGAGAGGAGGGTTAGAGAGGAGGGTTAAAAAGGAGGGTTAGAGAGGAGGGTTAAAGAGGAGAGTTAGAGAGGAGAGTTAGAGAGGAGGGTTAGAGAGGAGAGTTAGAGAGGAGGGTCGGACAGGGTTAGAGAGGAGGGTTAGACAGGAAGGTTAGAGAGGAGGGTTAGAGAGGAGAGTTAGAGAGGAGAGTTAGAGAGGAGGGTTAGAGAGGAGAGTTAGAGAGGAGGGTTAGAGAGGAGGGTTAGAGAGGAGTGTTAGAGAGGAGTGTTAGAGAGGAGTGTTAGAGAGGAAAGTTAGAGAGGAGTGTTAGAGAGGAGTGTTAGAGAGGAGAGTTAGAGAGGAGGGTCGGACAGGGTTAGAGAGGAGGGTTAGACAGGAAGGTTAGAGAGGAGGGTTAGACAGGATGGGGGAGTGAGTGAGTGAGTGAGTGAGTGAGTGAGTGAGTGAGTGAGTGAGTGAGTGAGTGAGTGAGTGAGTGAGTGAGTGAGTGAGTGAGTGAGTGAGTGAGTGAGTGAGTGAGTGAGTGAGTGAGTGAGTGAGTGAGTGAGTGTGTGTCTGGCAGACTGGAGCACCTGAGGACAGTGTGGGCGGTGTGTTGCCCTGTGTGATCTGCTGCACCAACACTAACACCTTCTGCTGCAGATAGACAGGCCAGGGGAGATATTTACACAGTCAGCCATGGACAAACCGCCTGAGAACAGAAAGTGTGTGTGTGTGTGTGTGGGGGGGGGGGCAGGACAGAGAGGACGTGAGGGGTCTGGACTGAGCATGTAGGGCTGAAGTTCTGCATACACAGACATCAGACACATCCACACACCCTAAGCCACAACACCACTAATACTGTCTTGCTTCAGTGCACTGCCAGTAACAGTACACACTGCTCATATTGTTCACGTGGGTATCCACCTGGTTTCATCTTGCATAACAAACTAGGGTGATAAACCAGGGTGATATAACGGAGCCAAAGGGCAAAGTCACACAGATATTGAAACCAACACCTTTGTTCCCCATTGGAGCTGCACCACTGATAATAACTATAGTATCACTGCAGTATCACCACTATATCAGCCAGACCAACAGTCAATGCTGCCAGATGCTTTTCTAACTAACTGCCTTACATGGGTGGGACCCACCAACCTGGACTACTTTGGACCCTGCCAACCCTGCCAATCAACAACCTGCCTGGTTGTCCCATTCACTCTTTCCACTATCCCACTGTCCTTATCATGCCTGTCCTGATGCCAAGTCCAGGTCCCTGAGTGTATCCACACACTGCCATCCTGTTGGCATGGAGACAGGAATGACATGGTTGGAACACTGATGTGCAGAGCTTCCATTGGCCCGTCATGAGTTCATGTTCTGTTTGGAAAGGAGCTTCTTCAGTAGGAGAGAGAGAGATAGAGAGAGAGAGAGAGAGAGAGATAGAGATAGAGAGATAGAGAGATAGATAGAGAGATAGAGATAGAGATAGAGAGATAGAGAGATAGAGAGATAGAGATAGAGAGATAGAGATAGAGAGATAGAGATAGAGAGATAGAGAGATAGATAGAGATAGAGAGATAGAGAGATAGATAGAGAGATAGAGATAGAGAGATAGAGATAGAGAGAGAGAGAGAGAGAGAGAGATAGAGATAGAGAGATAGAGAGATAGATAGAGATAGAGAGATAGAGAGATAGATAGAGAGATAGAGATAGAGAGATAGAGATAGAGAGATAGAGAGATAGAGAGATAGAGATAGAGAGATAGAGATAGAGAGATAGAGATAGAGAGATAGAGAGAATTCCATTGAGAAGACATGCTTGTGGAGAGGCAGCCAGTTGAGGCGGGTTACAATGCTGCTGAATAGCAGACAGCTGAGGCCCACAGCTCCCACTGTCCTCCACTCCTCACACTTAATGAAGCCCACTTTCTCTATCTCATACACACACAGTAAACATACACACGTACGCATGTACACGTACACACACTGACTGGCCGATGAAATAGTATTTAGGGCCTCTCCCACTGCTCTCCATGGGGCTGACTATTCCCCTAACGACAAAGAGGATAATGATGTGGACAGAGGCCTTGACAGCCCATAACTCTGCTCTGACTACTGCTACTGTAACACTCACAATTACCATTCAAATAGACCAGTCTCTTCAGATGGTCTACATAGCATTATCCATTAGCCTCTCAGTTAGCCTTCCCAGAGGAGTATGCAGTGACTAGTGCATATTACTTTCCTGCTTAGATGTGACATGGTCAGGATGTGACCTGGTCAGGATGTGACCTGGTCAGGATGTGACATGGTCAGGATGTGACCTGGTCAGGATGTGATCTGGTCAGGATGTGACCTGGTCAGGATGTGACCTGGTCAGGATGTGACATGGTCAGGATGTGACATGGTCAGGATGTGGCATGGTAAGGATGTGACATGGTCAGGATGTGACCTGGTCAGGATGTGACATGGTCAGGATGTGACCTGCTGGTCAGGATGTGACATGGTTAGGATGTGACATGGTCAGGATGTGACCTGGTCAGGATGTGACATGGTCAGGATGTGACATGGTCAGGATGTGACATGGTCAGGATGTGACCTGCTGGTCAGGATGTGACATGGTCAGGATGTGACATGGTCAGGATGTGACCTGGTCAGGATGTGACATGGTCAGGATGTGACCTGGTCAGGATGTGACCTGGGTCAGGATGTGACATGGTCAGGATGTGACCTGGTCAAGATGTGACATGGTCAGGATGTGACCTGGTCAGGATGTGACCTGGTCAGGATGTGACATGGTCAGGATGTGACATGGTCAGGATGTGACCTGGTCAGGATGTGACATGGTCATGATGTGGCATGGTCAGGATGTGACATGGTCAGGATGTGACCTGGTCAGGATGTGACATGGTCAGGATGTGACCTGCTGGTCAGGATGTGACATGGTCAGGATGTGACATGGTCAGGATGTGACCTGGTCAGGATGTGACATGGTCAGGATGTGACCTGCTGGTCAGGATGTGACATGGTCAGGATATGACCTGCTGGTCAGGATGTGACATGGTCAGGATGTGACATGGTCAGGATGTGACCTGGTCAGGACGTGACATGGTCAGGATGTGACCTCGTCAGGATGTGACATGGTCAGGATGTGACCTGGTCAGGATGTGACATGGTCAGGATGTGACATGGTCAGGATATGACATGGTCAGGATGTGACATGGTCAGGATGTGACATGGTCAGGATGTGACATGGTCAGGATGTGATCTGGTCAGGATGTGATCTGGTCAGGATGTGACATGGTTAGGATGTGACCTGCTGGTCCGGATGTGACCTGGTCAGGATGTAACATGGTTAGGATGTGACCTGCTGGTCCGGATGTGACCTGGTCAGGATGTGACTTGGTCAGGATGTGACCTGCTGGTCAGGATGTGACCTGGTCAGGATGTGACATGGTCAGGATGTGACCTGGTCAGGATGTGACATGGTCAGGATGTGACATGGTCAGGATGTGACATGGTCAGAGTGTGACATGGTCAGGATGTGACATGGTCAGGATGTGACATGGTCAGGATGTGACCTGCTGGTCAGGATGTGACATGGTCAGGATGTGACATGGTCAGGGTGTGACATGGTCAGGGTGTGACATGGTCAGGGTGTGACATGGTCAGGATATGTGCATAACATGGTACTTGGCCAAAGGTTCCAGTGAGGTCAGACTGGAATATTTCTTGACCATGTGACCTGACCAGGAAGAACTCTGGACCCTAGTTACGCAGTCAGTAAAAACTCTGGGCACTCTAGTCATCCCATAGAGGTGCGAGAGCAGAGAGAGAAGAAAGCAGAGAGAGCTGAGAGAGTAGAGAGAGCTGAGAGAGTAAAGTGAGTAGAGAGAGCTGAGAGAGTAGAGAGAGCTGAGTGAGTAGAGAGAGCAGAGAGAGCAGACAGAACTGAGAGAGCTGAGAGAGCTGAGAGACTAGAGAGAGCTGAGAGTGTAGAGAAGAGAGAGCTGAGAGAGCAGAGAGAGTAGAGAGAGCAGGGAGAGCTGAGAGAGTAGAGAGAAGAGAGAGCTGAGAGAGCAGAGAGAGCAGAGAGAGTAGAGAGAGCAGAGAGAGCTGAGAGAGTAGAGAGAGTAGAGTGAGTAGAGAAAGCAAAGAGAGCTGAGAGAGTAGAGAGAGTAGAGAGACTAGAGAGATCAGAGAGAGCTGAGAGAGTAGAGAAGAGAGAGCTGAGAGAGCAGAGAAAGTAGAGAGAGCAGGGAGAGCTGAGAGAGTAGAGAGAAGAGAGAGCTGAGAGAGCAGAGAGAGCAGAGAGAGTAGAGAGAGCAGAGAGAGCTGAGAGAGTAGAGAGCTGAGAGAGTAGAGAGAGTAGAGAGAGCAGAGAGAACAGAGAGAGCAGAGAGAGCAGAGAGAACAGAGAGAGTAGAGTGAGCAGAGAGAGTAGAGAGAGTAGAGAGAGCAGAGAGAGTAGAGAGAGCTGAGAGAGCAGAGAGAACAGAGAGAACAGAGAGAGCTGAGAGAGCAGAGAGAGTAGAGAGAGTAGAGAGAACAGAGAGAGCTGAGAGAGCTGAGAGAACAGAGAGAGCTGAGAGAGCAGAGAGAGTAGAGAGAACAGAGAGAACAGAGAGAGCAGAGAGAGCTGAGAGAGCAGAGAGAGCAGAGAGAGCAGAGAGAGCTGAGAGAGCAGAGAGAGCTGAGAGAGCAGAGAGAGTAGAGAGAACAGAGAGAGCTGAGAGAGCAGAGAGAACAGAGAGAGCTGAGAGAGCAGAGAGAGCAGAGAGAGTAGAGAGAGCAGAGAGAGCTGAGAGAGTAGAGAGCTGAGAGAGTAGAGAGAGTAGAGAGAGTAGAGAGAGCAGAGAGAACAGAGAGAGTAGAGAGAACAGAGAGAGTAGAGTGAGCAGAGAGAACAGAGAGAGCTGAGAGAGTAGAGAGAGTAGAGAGAACAGAGAGAACAGAGAGAGTAGAGAGAGTAGAGAGAGTAGAGAGAACAGAGAGAGCAGAGAGAACAGAGAGAACAGAGAGAGCTGAGAGAGCAGAGAGAGTAGAGAGAGCTGAGAGAGCAGAGAGAGCAGAGAGAGTAGAGAGAGTAGAGAGAACAGAGAGAGCTGAGAGAGTAGAGAGAGTAGAGAGAACAGAGAGAGCTGAGAGAGTAGAGAGAGTAGAGAGAGTAGAGAGAACAGAGAGAGCTGAGAGAGCAGAGAGAGTAGAGAGAGTAGAGAGAGTAGAGAGAACAGAGAGAACAGAGAGAGCAGAGAGAGCTGAGAGAGCAGAGAGAGCAGAGAGAGTAGAGAGAGCAGAGAGAGCAGAGAGAGCAGAGAGAGCGTGAGAGAGAGTGAGAGAGAGAGCGAGAGAGAGCAGAGAGAACAGAGAGAGCTGAGAGAGCAGAGAGAACAGAGAGAACTGAGAGAGCTGAGAGAGTAGAGAGAAGAGAGAGCTGAGAGAGCAGAGAGAGCAGAGAGAGTAGAGAGAGCTGAGAGAGCAGAGAGAACTGAGAGAGCAGAGAGAAGCTGAGAGAGCAGAGAGAGCAGAGAGAGACAGAGAGAGCTGAGAGAGTAGGAGAGAGCTGAGAGAGCTGAGAGAGTAGAGAGAGTAGAGAGAACAGAGAGAGTAGAGAGAACAGAGAGAGCAGAGAGAACAGAGAGAGCAGAGAGAACAGAGAGAGCAGGGGCAGAGAGAGCTGAGAGAGCAGAGAGAACAGAGAGAGCTGAGAGAGCAGAGAGAACAGAGAGAGCTGAGAGAGCAGAGAGAACGAGAGAGAGGCTGAGAGAGCAGAGAACAGAGAGAGCTGAGAGAGCAGAGAGAACAGAGAGAGCTGAGAGAGCTGAGAGAGTAGAGAGAGTAGAGAGAACAGAGAGAGCAGAGAGAGCTGAGAGAGCAGAGAGTAGAGAGAACAGAGAGAACAGAGAGAGCAGAGAAAGCAGAGCAGAGAGCGTGACAAGGTTGTTTTAGTGGGCTGTCTCTGCCTGGGGATCCCACAACAGACAGACACAACATCTGACTAACACATGATGTCACCAAGCTAACGTGTCCTGTCTTACCCTGTGTATTCATTCTCCCTCTCTTTTCACTGTCACTCTCTCTTTCTCTCTCTCTCTCTCTCTCTCTTTCTCTCAATCTCAATCTCAATTCAAGGGGCTTTATTGGCATGGGAAACATATGTTTACACTGCCAAAGTAATCTCTCTCTCTGAAACACAGCGTATATCTCTTACTTTTCTTCTTTTTCTGTTTTGCACTTTTTCAATCTGTTTATCATTTATTTCCCTCTCTTGTTAATATATTCTTTATATCTCTTGTCTAATGTCTTGTCTCACACTTTCTTGCTCTTCTCAAGTCTTCTCTCTTTCTCCCTCTGCCTCTCTTTCTATCCCTCTTTCTAAAATCAATTCTAAAAAATAGTTTTATCTCTCCTCTCTCTCTCACTCTGTCTCTCCACCCCTCCCTCTCTCTCTCTGTCTCTCCATCCCTCGCTCTCTGTGGTGACCCAGGGCAGGAAAAACAGGCTTCTTCTTCCCTTCTTCCCCCCACTTACAGATAAAAAGAGAGGGATGAATCAGGCGCTGACAGTACTGAGCCTCTCTGATGTGTCTACAGTGGACGTGTCATAGAGGGAGGAAGAGGGAAGGGAGGGAGGGAGGAGGATGAGAGAGAGAGAGAAAGAGAGAGAGAGAGAGAGAGAGAGAGAGAGAGAGAGAGAGGGGAGGGAGGAGGACGAGAGAGAGAGAGAGAGAGAGAGAGAGAGGGGGAGGGAGGAGGATGAGAGAGAGAGAGAGAGAGAGAGAGAGAGAGAGAGAGAAAGAGAGAGGGAGGGAGAGAGAGAGGGAGGGAGGAGGACGAGAGAGAGAGAGAGGGAGGAGGACGAGAGAGAGAGAGAAAGAGAGAGAGAGAGAGAGAGAGAGAGAGAGAGAGAGGGAGGGAGGAGGACGAGAGAGAGAGAGAGAGAGAGAGAGAGAGAGAGAGAGAGAGAGGGAGGGAGGGAGGAGGATGAGAGAGAGAGAGAGAGAGAGACAGAGTAATAACCTCATATGTATACAGATGTGGCCTATCAACTGCCAGACAGCCACAATAGCCAGTGAAGTACTGGAGCATGCAAACACACACACACACACACCTAGAATACAGGATACAGTAATTTTAGGTGAAATCGGTCAAGTTCATACACATATACAAAGACTATATATCAACCACACACACAAAACCCACTATATAACACACACACACAAAAAACATTATATAACACACACACACACAAAAAACATTATATAACACACACACAAAACCCACTATATAACACACACACAAAGCCCACTATATAACACACACACACACAAAACCCACTATATAACACACACACAAAACCCACTATATAACACACACACAAAACCCACTATATAACACACACACACACAAAACCCACTATATAACACACACACAAAACCCACTATATAACACACACACACACAAAACCCACTATATAACACACACACAAAACCCACTATATAACACACACACAAAACCCACTATATAACACACACACACACAAAACCCACTATATAACACACACACAAAACCCACTATATAACACACATCCACACACAGGTGGGTGCCAAGGTAGTCTAGCTCTCTTTCTCTCTTAAAACACACACACCAATGAACGGAGGAACGCATGCACACACACACACACACACACACACACACACACACACACACACACACACACACACACACACACACACACACAGACACACACACACACACACACACACACACACACACACACACACGCTAGACTTCACACACCAGGCCGCTCCCCCCTGAGGGCATATCTTTTCCTCATCCTCTCCCCTTTCCCTCTCTTTCTCAACCTCCCCTCCTCCTCTCCCTCCCTCGTTCCCCCTCTTAGGGAAAGAAAAGAGTGCTGCACGGAAGACAGGAAAACTATTTAAAGTGGTGATCTGGGCACAAATTGTTCCTCTGTCAGGTGTTAACAGTGAGAGGTGTTTACACAACAGAACACAGCTAAAGAGCCAGGCACAGAGAGATTGAGAGAGAGAGAGAGAGAGAGATAGAGAGAGAGAGGGAGAGAGAGACAGGGAGAGAGAGAGACAGAGAGACCGAGAGAGAGAGAGAGAGATAGAGACAGGGAGAGAGAGAGACAGAGACAGAGAGTGAGAAAGAGACAGAGAGACCGAGAGAGAGAGAGAGAGAGAGATAGAGACAGACAGACAGAGAGAGAGACAGAGAAGGAGACAGAGAGACATCTCCGTTTCCACTGATTCTATTACACCAACCCCCTAGTCTGAAAACTAGAGAAGATAAAGAGAGAGGCAAAGAACAGAGAATATTTCGAAAGAGAAGAGAAGAAAGGACAGAGAATATGGAGAGAAGAGAAGAGAGGACAGAGAATATGGAGAGAAGAGAAGAGAGGACAGAGAATATGGAGAGAAGAGAAGAGAGGACAGAGAATATGGAGAGAAGAGAAGAGAGGACAGAGAATATGGAGAGAAGAGAGGACAGAGAATATGGAGAGAAGAGAAGAGAGGACAGAGAATATGGAGAGAAGAGAAGAGAGGACAGAGAATATGGAGAGAAGAGAAGAGAGGACAGAGAATATGGAGAGAAGAGAAGAGAGGACAGAGAATATGGAGAGAAGAGAAGAGAGGACAGAGAATATGGAGAGAAGAGAAGAGAGGACAGAGAATATGGAGAGAAGAGAAGAGAGGACAGAGAATATGGAGAGAAGAGAAGAGAGGACAGAGAATATGGAGAGAAGAGAGGACAGAGAATATGGAGAGAAGAGAAGAGAGGACAGAGAATATGGAGAGAAGAGAAGAGAGGACAGAGAATATGGAGAGAAGAGAAGAGAGGACAGAGAATATGGAGAGAAGAGAAGAGAGGACAGAGAATATGGAGAGAAGAGAAGAGAGGACAGAGAATATGGAGAGAAGAGAAGAGAGGACAGAGAATATGGAGAGAAGAGAAGAGAGGACAGAGAATATGGAGAGAAGAGAAGAGAGGACAGAGAATATGGAGAGAAGAGAAGAGAGGACAGAGAATATGGAGAGAAGAGAAGAGAGGACAGAGAATATGGAGAGAAGAGAAGAGAGGACAGAGAATATGGAGAGAAGAGAAGAGAGGACAGAGAATATGGAGAGAAGAGAAGAAAGGACAGAGAAGAGGTGGAGAAGAGAAGAAAGGACAGAGAAGAGGTGGAGAAGAGGTTTACAGATATTATCAGCTGATATTGGCCCTTTAAACATTATATCAGTACCGGACGATAATTCCACCGATAACCAATATTTAATTAATAGGATGAAAAACACCAATCTGTGTCCCCAAAAAAATCAGAATCGGTATCAGACCCAAAAAAACATAGTGGTCGGGCTCTAGTGGAGAGAGAAAGGGGGAGGGAGTAGAGAAGAGGAGAGGGAGAGAGAACAGGTTAGAGCAGAGAGGAGGAGAGGGAGAGGGGGAGAGAGGACAGGTTAGAGGAGAGAGGAAGATAGGGGGAGGGGGAGAAAGGACAGGTTAGAGGAGAGAGGAGGATAGGGAGAGGGGGAGAGAGGACAGGTTAGAGCAGAGAGTAGAATTGACAGCAGACAGCTGACGTGCATGTGTGTGTGTGTGTACGTGAATGTGCCATGCCTGTGTGTGTGCCATACATGCATGCGCCCCTGTGTGTGTGTGTGTGTGTGTGTGTCTTAAGTACGTGCATGCCTATGTGTGTGTGTTTGTGTGTTTGTGTGTGTGCTGATTAGGGTTTGGCGGTGTCCAGATTTTCATATCTTCATACTGTCCTTCTCTCATCCCGGGACTTCTGATATTACTGGCTTAGTACACAAGGGGAGCTACCGAATGTCATTTTTGGTGAGTTTGAACATTTACAAGCAAATGTGAACTAGAGACATTGTGCAAATTAACAAAGTTTGGACGCAAAAGAACAGTACTGGCTCTGGAGCAGCATGTGTACACACCGTGTCTGTGTGGTGTCTGGAGTCGCTAGGGCAGAGAAGAAAAAACGCAAAGAAATCAAGATACAGGTAACTCATCCAAAGGGCTTTGACTTCTAAAACATGGCAGAAAGCTACCACAACATGATGACCCATCACCTTAGATAACTTCTTATGGATCAAATCCCGTTAACGGGATCGATTTGACAACATCCGGTGAAATGGCAAAGCGCCAAATTCAAATTAAATTATTAGAAATATTTTACTTTCATACAATCACAAGTGCAATACACCAAATTAAAGCTTTACTTCTTGTTAATCCAGCCACCGTGTCAGATTTCAAAAAGGCTTTACGGCGAAAGCAAACCATGCTATTATCTGAGGACAGCACCCCATCAAACAAACACAGACAATCATATTTCATCCTGCCAGGCATGACACAAAACTCAGAAATAACGATATAATTCATGCCTTACCTTTGACGAGCTTCTTCTGTTGGCACTCCAATATGTCCCATAAACATCACAAATGGTCCTTTTGTTCGATTAATTCCGTCGTTATATATCCAAAATGTCCATTTATTTGGCGCGTTTGATCCAGAAAAACACTGGTTCCAACTCGCGCAATATGACTACAAAATATCTCATAAGTTACCTGTAATCTTTGTCCAAACATTTCAAACAACTTTCCTAATACAACTTTAGGTATTTTTTTACATAATAATCGATAAAATTTAAGACGGGATAAACTGCGTTCAATACCGGAGGAAAACAAAGTGGAGCGTGCTTTCAGGTCGTGCGCCTCTAACAAACAGTACACTTCACTCGACCCTCATTCTGAACAGCAATACTTCTTCATTACACAAAGGAAAAACATCAACCGATTTCTAAAGACTGTTGACATCCAGTGGAAGCGATAGGAACTGCAAGCAAGTGCCTTAGAAATCTAGATCTCCATAGAAAACCCATTGAAAAGAGAGTGACTTCAACAACAACAAGAATTCCTGGTTGGTTTGTCCTCGGGGTTTCGCCTGCCAAATAAGTTCTGTTATACTCACAGACATCATTCAAACAGTTTTAGAAACTTCAGAGTGTTTTCTATCCAAATCTACTAATAATATGCACATCCTAGCTTCTGCGCCTGAGTAGCAGGCCGTTTACTTTGGGCACGCTTTTCATCCGGACGTGAAAATACCGCCCCCTAGCCTAGAGAGGATAACTAGGAAGTTCAACGGGTCACGTTAAAGCAGAATTCTGCATTTTTCACACAGGAATAAACGATAAAACGCAGAAGAAATATCTTGCAGTTTTATAAACCCAGATCTAAAATGCTTCTTATTGTCATTTCTGCATCAGACTCATTCTCTGTTTCAGCTGCACTTCTCCACTCGGATGAGAATTCACCAACGGGCATTCTGTCAGCAGACAGCACACTGACTGATGTGGAGCTACTTTTCTATACAACGGGCATTCTGTCAGCAGACAGCACACTGACTGATGTGGAGCTACTTTTCTATACAACGGGCATTCTGTCAGCAGACAGCACACTGACTGATGTGGACCTACTTTTCTCTGCTACTTTCCTAGGTGTAGCCAGCATACTTCTCTCTGGTAAAATGGAAGATTAACTTTCAGAAAAACATTAGGAAATGTAGCTGGCTACATTAATTCTATGAAAAACATAGAAATATGATGGCTATGCATCGTTTTTTGCAAAAAATACCTTTTATATTGTAAGCTCATTTACTTACATTTACATTTTAGTCATTTAGCAGACGCTCTTATCCAGAGCGACTTACAGTAGTGAATGCATACATTTCATTTTCATTTCATACAACTTTTTTTTCTTCTTTTTGTACTTGGCCCCCCGTGGGAATCGAACCCACAACCCCACAACCCCTGGCGTTGCAAACACCATGCTCTACCAACTGAGCTACGGGGAAGGCTACTTGTGTGGCTGCCAACCAAATAGCAAATAGCCAACCATAGCCAACCAAATAGCATTACACTTCTGTTGTCGTCTGATTAAAATGAAGCTATTTTCTGTCAAATTTTCTGTCAAATGTGTTGCACTAATGGCACGCCTGACCATAGAGAGCCATTGTTTCTCTATGGTGAAGTAGGTCAGGGCGTGACGGGGGCGTGACTGGGGGGTATTCTAGTTTATTATTTCTATGTGGGGTTCTAGGTTATTATTTCTATGTTGGTGATTTGTATGATTCCCAATTAGAGGCAGCTGGTAATCATTGTCTCTAATTGGGGATCATATTTATGTAGCTGTTTTTCCCACCTGTGTTTGTGGGATATTATTTTGTGTTTTGTGTTTGTGCACGACTTAGTCACGTTTCGTTTGATCATTTATTGTTTTGTGCGGTTCACTTAAATAAAATATGTGGAACCCAGATCACGCTGCACGTTGGTCCGAGTATGCTTCTAGTTCGTACGACGAGCGTGACAACTAATTCATTTTATGTGAAGGAAAACTATAGTTGCACGTCCCTGATCACTATTGAAGCAAAAAAACACTTCTGGCTCTTGATATAAAACACGACTCCGTCCCTGATCACTATTGAAGCAAAAAAAACACTTCTGGCTCTTGATATAAAACACGACTCGTGTCAATACACAGCTGGATTCACCTGCTCCTGCTTTAATCTGTTGTTCTATTTACTAACAAACACGTGACTGGCTCAACTGTTCTGGGAACTATGGTAAGCTTCATAATGTAAAATAATGTGACAGTTGAAATGAAGAAGGTGATCTGCTTTATCTCCTAACCTATTGCACAAGTTGACTGCAGGTATTTACTTAAAGTAGCTACAAATAGCTAACAATTTATTGAAAAACTTAAATGAAATAGTTTGTAACTGTATTGAAAAACCAAACAGTGGCTATTTCCAAATACCCCGGTATATGGTATATATGGTATATATGGCATATAAGGTATATATGGCATATAAGGTATATACAGTATGAGGTATATAAGGTATAAGGTATATACAGTATGAGGTATATAAGGTATACAGTATAAGGTATATTAGGTATAAATGGTATATATGGCATATAAGGTATATATGGCATATAAGGTATATACAGTATGAGGTATATAAGGTATAAGGTATATACAGTATGAGGTATATAAGGTATACAGTATAAGGTATAAATGGTATATAAGGTATATACAGTATGAAGTATACACGGTATATATGGTATAAACTGTATGAGATATACACGGTATATACAGTATGAGATATATCAGGTATACAGTATGAGGTATATATGGTATATAAGGTATACACAATATGAGATATATAAGGTATACAGTCTAAGGTATACACTGCCTTGCAAAAGTATTCATCCCCCTTGTCGTTTTTCCTATTTTGTTGAATTGTTGAATCTGTAATTTAAATTGATTTATAATTTGGATTTCATGTAATGGACATACACAAAATAGTCCAAGTTGGTGAAGTGAAATGAAAAAAAAATTACTTGTTTCAAATGTGTATATATGTATGTATCACCCCCTTTGTATCCCATATGTATTCACCCCCTTTGCTATGAAGCCCCTAAATAAGATCTGGTGCAACCAATTACCTTCAGAAGTCACATAATTCATTAAATAAAGTCCACCTGTCTGCAATCTAAGTGTCACATGATGTCAGTATATATACACCTGTTCTGAAAGGCCCCAGAGTCTGCAACACCACTAAGCAAGGGGCACCACCAAGCAAGCGGCACCATGAAGACCAAGGAGCTCTCCAAACAGGTCAGGGACAAAGTTGTGGAGAAGTACAGATCAGGGTTGGGTTATAAAAAAATATCAGAAACTTTAAACATCCCACAGAGCACTGTTAAATCCATTATTAAAAAGAGGAAAGAATATGGCACCACAACAAACCTGCCAAGAGAGGGCCGCCCACCAAAACTCATGGACCAGGCAAGGAGGGCATTAATCAGAGAGGCAACAAAGAGACCAAAGATAACCCTGAAGGAGCTGCAAAGCTCCACAGTGGAGATTGGAGTATCTGTCCATAGGACCACTTTTAGCTGTACACTCCACGGATCTGGGCTTTACGGAAGAGTGGCCAGAAACATGTTTGGTGTTTGCCAAAAGGCATGTGGGAGACTCCCCAAACATATGGAAGAAGGTACTCTGGTCAGACGAGATGCTATGTCTGACACAAACCCAACACCTCTCATCACCCTGAGACACCATCCCCACAGTGAAGCACGGTGGTGGCAGCATCATGCATCATGCTGAAGGAATGATGGATGGCGCTAAATAAAGGGAAATTCTTGAGGGAAACCTGTTTCAGTCTTCCACAGATTTGAGACTGGGACCTTCCAGCAGGACAATGACCTGAGAAACACTGCTGGGAATGGAGGGAAAGAGGGAGGAGGGAGAGGAAGGGAGAGATGGAGGGAGGGAGGTATGTCAAGATAAGGAAGGAGACGAGGAATGAAGGGAAAGAGGGAAGAGGGAGGGTAAGAAGGTATAAGAAAAGAAGTAGGGAGAAGAGGATAGAAGAGGGACGGAAGGAAAGAGAGAAACGAGAGGAGGGAAAGAAAGAGGGAACGCGGATAGAGGGAACACGGAGGGTATGCATGGGAAGAGAGAGAGAGTGAAGAGAGGAGGAACTGCATGAGAAGAGTAATGGAAGGCAATGAAAGACGTGCTATATATAGTCTGCTGGAACCCATCACAGTAGAATAGACCAAACACAACACAGGAATGTATACAACAGATAGCTACGGGATGGGCTGAGTGCAGGGCTATTCTATGCTAGGTTAATGACTGCTAAATGAGTGTGTTCATGTTGTGTGTTCCTGTGTCTGGGCTAACACTAGGCTGCATGGACACACTGGAGCATGGAACACTGTGTCCAGCCACTTCACATGATTAGGGCCTGTCACTCATTTACCAATGCACTCAACACATACAGTACAAACACATATTTGAGTACAAAAACAAAAACATATTGTCTCAGTCTCACACACAACCACAAAAACATGTTTTATTTTTAGACAATTAGAGAAAATGTGCAGAGTGAAATCCCAGTGGAACACTTAGTTTCCACGCTCTACAACCCACTCTCCTCTCACTTGGATTGTTCATCATGTTTGATTACACTTCTTCCACTGCAGCTATGTGATCCACACACACACACACACACACACACACACACACACACACACACACACACACACACACACACACACACACACACACACACACACACACACCCCCCCCCCCCCCGATTGAGTTATTGAGTGCCTTACTCAACACTGATTGAATTCTCTCTCTCTCTTTTCTTTTTTACACTGCATGTCTTCATGTTTCTGTTCCCTCCATTTATGGTCAAGCCAAGTGAAGGCTGTATCTTTGTGAATGAGACCAGAAACGTATCTCCTTCACGGGTGCATGCTGAATGGAAACCCATTCCCTTTATAGTGCACTACTTCTGAGCAGGGCTCATAGTGTAGGGAACAGGGAACAGAGTGCCATTTGGGATGCACCCCATGTCTTATTGACAGCATTATATGCATAGAGTTGGTAGACAGGAGGGAACATATCCACAGAACCTCACCAGTTTGATTTACACACTGGGCCTATTTGATTAAACACCAAAATGGATGCCAATGTTTCAAACACATTGTTCATTCATAAACAGCCGATTAGAGGCTCAGACCCTCACCAACCAGGACACACTGGAGCTGTTCAACAGCTAATGGAGACAGCCGGGGATGAGTGGGTGAGTCATGTTGGGCTGGGGAAGCAGATCTGTTGGAGGGAACACAGCATCCCAATAGGTTGTGGTGGTGTTAAGACACAGAACGACTCACAACCTCAGGGGAGCTTTACAGGCCAGGATAAACAGGAAGAATCAGGGCAGAAAGGAGGAGGAGGATTTTTTTATTCATTTTATTTTACCTTTATTTAACAAGGCAAGTCAGTTAAGAACAAATTCTTATTTTCAATGGCGGCCTAGGAACAGTGGGTTAACTACCTTGTTCAGGGGCAGAACGACTCAGGACAGAAAGGAAAACAGGAAGAATCAGGGCAGAAAGGAGAAGAAGAGGAGAAACAGGGGAATAATAGAAAGGCAGCATGGAACCGGAGAGTCCTGGGGAATCCAGGAGAGAGAAAGGGGCGCAGGAGGGTGGACAAAGTGGATGTGTGGGTAGTTATGTGGATGAGTGGATGGAGGTTCCTGTCCTGCTCCTGCCTCCTATGGAGGGTGACATCACCGCCTGGCTCACGGTATTGTCACACACAATGACACACAGCCACACACCACAGACAGAGAGAGAGAGAGAGAGAGAGCTGGTAGTCCCATCCACCAAACTAGCAGGTGTGAAACAGGGAAGGGACTCAGGGGGTATGCTAACTTGGTATAGAGCAGACCTAACTCACTCTATTATATTACTCAAAACAGGAACATTTTACATTTGGCTAGAAATTCTAAAGGAAATGATCTCAACAGAGACAATGTCCTCCTGTGTGCTACCTATATCCCCCCACTAGAATCACCATACTTTAATGAAGACAGCTTCTCCATCCTGGAGGTGGAAATCAATCATTTCCAGGCCCAGGGACATGTACTAGTCTGTGGCGACCTAAATGCCAGAACCCGGACAAGAACCTGACACCCTCAGCACACAGGGGGACAAACACCTACCTGGAGGGGACAGCATTCCCTCCCCCATATGCCCCCCTGGGCACAACTATGACAACATAACCAACAAAAACGGGTCACAACTCCTGCAGCTCTGTCGCACGCTGGGTATGTACAGTTGTGGCCAAAAGTTTTGAGAATGACACAAATATTAATTTCCACAAAGTTTGCTGCTTCAGTGTCTTTAGATATTTTTGTCAGATGTTACTATGGAATACTGAAGTATAATTACAAGCATTTCATAAGTGTCAAAGGCTTTTATTGACAATTACATGAAGTTGATGCAAAGAGTCAGTATTTGCAGTGTTGACCCTTCTTTTTCAAGACCTCTGCAATCCGCGACGGCATGCTGTCAATTAACTTCTGGGCCACATCCTGACTGATGGCAGCCCATTCTTGCATAATCAATGCTTGGAGTTTGTCAGAATTTGTGGGTTTTTGTTTGTCCACCCGCCTCTTGAGGATTGACCACAAGTTCTCAATGGGATTAAGGTCTGGGGAGTTTCCTGGCCATGGACACAAAATATCAATGTTTTGTTCCCCGAGCCACTTAGTTATCACTTTTGCCTTATGGTAAGGTGCTCCATCATGCTGGAAAAGGCATTGAAAATGACTTTACCCTAGTCCTCAGCAGTCCAATCCCTGTACCTTTTGCAGAATATCAGTCTGTCCCTGATGTTTTTCCTGGAGAGAAGTGGCTTCTTTGCTGCCCTTCTTGACACCATGCCATCCTCCAAAAGTCTTCGCCTCACTGTGCGTGCAGATGCACTCACACCTGCCTGCTGCCATTCCTGAGCAAGCTCTGTACTAGTGGTACCCCGATCCCACAGCTGAATCAACTTTAGGAGACGGTCCTGGCACTTGCTGGACTTTCTTGGGCGCCCTGAAGCCTTCTTCACAACAATTGAACCGCTCTCCTTGAAGTTCTTGATGATCCGATAAATAGTTGATTTAGGTGCAATCTTACTGGCAGCAATATCCTTGCCTGTGAAGCCCTTTTTGTGCAAAGCAATGATGATGGCACGTGTTTCCTTGCAGGTAACCATGGTTGACAGAGGAAGAACAATGATTCCAAGCACCACCCTCCTTTTGAAGCTTCCAGTCTGTTATTCAAACTCAATCAGCATGACAGAGTAATCTCCAGCCTTGCCCTTGTCAACACTCACACCTGTGTTAACGAGAGAATCACTGACATGATGTCAGCTGGTCCTTTTGTGGCAGGGCTGAAATGCAGTGGAAATGTTTTTGGGGGATTCAGTTAATTTGCATGGCAAAGAGGGACTTTGCAATTAATTGCAATTCATCTGATCACTCTTCATAACATTCTGGAGTATATGCAAATTGCCATCATACAAACTGAGGCAGCAGACTTTGTGAAAATGAATAAGTGTCATTCTCAAAACTTTTGGCCACGACAGTACATAGTCAATGGTAGGCTTCGAGGGGACTCCTATGGTTGGTACACCTATAGCTCATCCCTTGGCAGTGGTACTGTAGATTGCTTTATCACTGACCTCAACCCAGAGTCTCTCAGAGCATTCACAGTCAGCCCACTGACACACCTATCAGATCACAGCAAAATCCCAGTCTATTTGAAGAGCGCAATATTCAATCATGAGGCATCAAAGCCAAAGGAACTGAATAATATTAAGAAATGCTATAGACGGAAGGAATGTAGTGTGGAAACCTACCAAAAACAATTAGGCAACAACACATTCAATCACTTTTAGACAACTTCTTGGACAAAACGTTCCACTGTAATAGTGAAGGTGAAAACTTGGCAGTAGAAAACCTATATTTGACCTCTCAGCTTCCCTATCAAATCTAAAAATGTCAAACAGAAAACCGAAGAAAATTAACAACAATGACAAACGGTTTGATGAAGAATGCAAAAACCTAAGAAAGAAATTGAGAAACCTGTCCAACCAAAAACATGGAGACCCAGAAAACCTGAGTGAACGCTTTCACTACGGTGAATCACTAAAACAATACAGAAATACACTAGGGGAAAAGAAGGAACAGCACATCAGAAATCAGCTCAATGGAATTGAAGAATCCATAGAATTGAAGAATCCATAGAAAATTGGAACACACTAAACCAACAACAACACAAAGAGTTATCTATCCAAAACGGAGATGTGTGGATAAACCACGTCTCCAATCATTTTGGCTCTATAACAAAGAACAAACAGCAAAAACATATACATGATCAAATACAAATCTTAGAATCAACTATTAAAGACTACCAAAACCCACTGGATTCTCCAATTACATTGAATGAACTACAGGACAAAATACAAACCCTCCAATTCAAAAAGGCCTGTGGTGTTAATTGTATCGTCAATGAAATGATCAAATATAGAAACCACAAATTCCAATTGGCTATAATTAAACTCTTTAACATCATCCTTAGCTCTGGCATCTTCCCCAATATTTGGAACCAAGGACTGTTCAACCCAATCCACAAAAGTGGAGACAAATTTTACCCCAATAACTACCGTGGGACATGCATCAAAAGCAACCTTGGGAAAATCCTCTGCATTATCATTAACAGCAGACTAGTTAATTTCCTCAGTGAAAACAATGTACTGAGCAAATGTCAAATTGGCTTTTTACCAAATTACCGTACGACAGACCACGTATTCACCCTGAGGACTCTAATTGACAAACAAACAAACCAAAACAAAGGCAAAGGCTTTTCATGCTTTGTTGATTTCAAAAAAGCTTTTGACTCAATTTGGCATGAGGGTCTGCTATACAAATTGATGGAAAGGGGTGTTGTGGGAAAAACATACAACATTATGAAATCCATGTACACAAACAACAAGTGTGTGGTTAAAATTGGCAAAAACACACACACACTTCTTTCCACAGGACCGTGGGGTGAGACAGGGATGCAGCTTAAGCCCCACCCTCTTCAATATATATATCAACGAATTGGCGAGGGCACTAGAACTGTCTGCAGCACCCGGCCTCACCCTACTAGAATCTGAAGTCAAATGTCTACTGTTTGCTGATCATCTGGTGCTTCTATCAACAACAAAGGATGGCCTACAGCAGCACCTAGATCTTCTGCACAGATTCTGTTAGACTTGGGACCTGAAAGTAAATATTAGTAAGACAAAAATAATGGTGTTCCAAAAAAGGTCCAGTTTCCAGGACCACAAATACAAATTCCATCTAGACATCGTTGCCCTAGAGTACACAAAAAATTATACATACCTCGACCTAAACATCAGCACCACAGGTAACTTCCACAAAGCTGTGAATGAGTTGAGAGACAAGGCAAGATTCTATGCCATCAAAGGGAACATAAAATTCGACATACCAAGTAGGATCTGGCAACAACAACAAAAAGGTCTAGTGTCTGCTCACCAAGAATTAACAAAATGTGACAAACACCACATTGAGACTCCATGCAGAATTCTGCAAAAATATCCTCTGTGTACAATGTAAAACACCAAATAATGCATGCAGAGCATAATAAGGCTGATACACACTAATGATCAAAATCTACAACCACCTGAAAGAAAGCGATTCCCAAACCTTCCATAACAAAGCCATCACCTACAGAGAGATGAACCTGGAGAAGAGTCCCCTAAGCAAGCTGGTCCTGGGGCTCTGTTCACAACCACAAACACACCCCACAGAGCCCCAGGACAGCAACACAATTAGACTCAACCAAATCATGAGAAAACAAAAAGATAATTACTTGATACATTGGAAAGAATTTACAAAAAAACAGTAAACTATAATGCTATTTGGCTCTAAACAGAGAGTACACAGTGGCAGAATACCTGACCACTGTGACTGACCCAAACTTAAGGAAAGCTTTGACTATGTACAGACTCAGTGAGCATAGCCTTGCTATTGAGAAACGCCTCAACCTGGCTCTCAAGAGAAGACAGGCTATGTGCACACTGCCCACAAAGTGAGGTGGAAACTGAGCTGCACTTCCTAACCTCCTGACAAACGTATGACCATATTAGAGACACATATTTCTCTCAGATTACACAGATCTACAAATAATTCAAAAACAGACCCAATTTTGATAAACTCCCATATCTACTGGGTGAAATACCACAGTGTGCCATCACAGCAGCAAGATTTGTGACTTGTTGCCACAAGAAAAGGGCAACCAGTGAAGAACAAACACCATTGTAAATACAACCCATATTTAAGTTTATTTATTTTCCCTTTTTTACTTTAACTATTTGCACATCATTACAACACTGTATATAGACATAATGACATTTGAAATGTCTTTATTCTTTTGGAACTTCTGTGAGTGTAATGTTTACTGTTCATTTTTATTGTTTATTTCACTTTTGTATATTATCTACTTCACTTGCTTTGGCAATGTTAACATATGTTTCCCATGCCAATAAAGCCCTTAAAATGCATTGAATTGAATTGAGAGAGAGAGAGAAAGAGAGAGAGAAAGCAAATGCAAGAGAGAGGGAGAGAGCAAGAGAGAGAGAGACAGAGAGACAGTATAGACAGAGAGACATAGAGAGAGAGAGAGAGACAGAGAGAGAGAGACAGAGAGAGAGAGTATAGAGTGAGAGAAATAGAGAGAAAGTGTGTGTAGAGGGGGAGGGGGGTCTATGTGTGTGTCACCACCATCATGACTTACACACATTGCAGATGTGAGGGGAAAGACCACCACAACTCTCACTGACTGGAAATGATACCACCTGAACACACAGAATTAAACACACACACAGATCCGGGAACAGAGCACCAAAACACACTAAACAACAAACACACAGAGAGTGAGCTGCAGGAAGGAGGAAGACACTTCCACAGCACAAATACACAGTATAAAGAGTCATTCCTATAAGAGAGGACAGACAGAGACTCTGTCCACATAGAACACCTTTCACTACCACTGCATCCTGCTTCCTGAGCCTTCCTCTGTCTAACACTGCCGACAAGGGAACTCCAGAGGTTAACCACCTATTACACACACACACACACACACACACACACACACACACACACACACACACACACACACACACACACACACACACACACACACACACACACACACACACACACACACACACAAACACACACTCACACACACACACACACACACACACACACACACACACACAGGAAAATGCAGACACAGAGTCCTGACAAACAACACACAACAGAACCTAACAGATGAGCCACCTGCAGGATAACATCAAAAGCCAGACCACCATTAACCAGCCCTGTGAATCACATCAACGCCCACACCACAGGACACAGTAAACAGTCCAGCTGGCATGTTGTCAAGGTGTTGTCCTGTGTAATAACAGAAATTAGCCGGATCATGGTTAATCCTGTAAATAATCCTACATGGGTAAAACAACACCCTCTAGAGGTCAAACCATAGTAACACTTTGGCTGGGAATTGCCAGGAACCTCACCATACGATATTGTCACGATACTTAGGTGCCGATACGATAAGTATTGCGATTCTCATGATTCTATATGTATAGCGATTCTCATGATTCTATATGTATAGCGATTCTCATGATTCTATATGTATAGCGATTCTCATGATTCTATATGTATAGCGATTCTTATGATTCTTTATGTATAGCGATTCTCATGATTCTATATGTATAGCGATTCTCATGATTCTATATGTATAGCGATTTGACACCGTGATTTTATAACGATTCAATGTTCCAAACATATTGCTCACCATATGTCTGCTGCAGAGGAACAAGTTGTGCCGAAAACAAATGGGCTCCGTACTTAAAAAGAAGATGGAGAACAAGATATGAAGGAAAAATTCTGGAGTTTTGGTGCAGGTACAGCCAACAAGCACAAAAATTATATTACGATATTGTCAACACGATACGATATATCGTCAAAAATAATATCATTTAATGTCATTTTATACATTTTTCCACATCACTAATACACACATTCTGTGTAACAACACACAACTCAGACCACAGTTCTCTCTCTCCCTCTCTTAGTCACATGCCTCGGAGTAATGATGCAAGATACCAGTAAGCCTAACTTTACCAAAGTTCCTAGGTTTTCCAGAAATCACATTTGGAGGTTTCCCAGAATCAGGAGTGAATAAACAAGAAGGGAAATCCTCCAACTGGAAATCCTTCAAAATGGATTTCTGAAAAGAAAGGTACCAGCATTATTTCAACCCTAGGAGGCCAGAGGTCTTCCTCATTAGGACCAGAACTTTTCCTGATCAGGTTACATGGTCCTTGTGGTCCCACCATGAATGCCTCTAATAACCCAACAACAGGAAGCAGACGTCCTCTATTTGCTCTGCTGTGCTCCAGATTCCAGATCAGAGATACAGAGAGATAGAGTTACACGGCCATTGATGTTGGGCTGATTTGACTGATGGGATATCAGAAGCTAATCTGAGCTGGGCTAATCTGATACCATCATCACCCTGCGCTTCCTCAAACAGATCGGTTTCCTTTAGTCTACATACGGTGGCCTTAGATACACTTAGGAACTCAGTTTATCTCTTTATTCCCATTCTCTTTCTTGTTCTGTCTCTTCCCCTCTTGGTCTCTGTTTCTCTGGCTTTACCACCACTACCACAGACTCTCTCTAACACACCCCCGCCCACACACACACACACACACACACACACACACACACACACACACACACACACATACACACACACACACACACACACACACACACACACACACACACACACACACACACACACACACACACACACACACACACACACACACACACACACACAGAGCCACAAAGAGACATCAACTTCTCCCTGCTCCTCTCACGTAAAGATGTTCACTGTCCGTCAGCAGGGGCCAACAGGGCTAAAGTCAGGGGGTTTAGAGGTCAGAGGTGAGAGATTAGAAGGTCCATCACTTGATCAACTCATTACTTCGCTGGTTAATTGGTGGATTAAATGAGCGGGAGGACTGACCACTGACTGACCACCATTAGTTTACAAACCTGAGAGGCCTATTGCTGTACAGCAGAAACACATCAATTCCTATCAAATAAACAGCATTATAACTGTAAGTTTCTACAGTACCAGTCAAAGGTTTGGACACACAAACTCATTCAAGGGTTTTTCTTCATTTTTACTATTTTCTACATTGTAGAATAATAGTGAAGACATCAAAACTATGAAATAACACATATGGAATCATGTAGTAACCCAAAAAGTGTTAAACAAATCCAAATATATTTTATATTTGAGATTCTTCAAAGTAGCCACCCTTTGCCATGATGACAGCTTTGCACACTCTTAGCATTCTCTCAACCAGCTTCATGAGGTAGTCGGCTGGAATGGATTTAAATTAACAGGTGTGCATACTTAAAAGTACATTTTTGGAATTTATTTCCTTCTTAATGCATTTGAGCCAATCAGTTGTGTTGTGACAAGGTGGGGGGTATACAGAAGATATTAAGGCAAGAACAGCAAGAACAGCTCAAATAAGAAAAGAGAAATGACAGTCCACACCAGATGTCTCTGTTACTTGAACTCTGTAAAGCATTTATTTGGGCTGCAATTTCTGAGACTGGTAACTCTAATGAACTTATCCTCTGCAGCAGAGGTAACTCTTGACATGAAGGTCAGTCAATCCGGAAAATGTCAAGAACTTTGAAAGTTTCTTCAATTGCAGTCACAAAACCATCAAGCGCTATGATGAAACTGGCTCTCATGAGGACCGCCACAGGAATGGAAGACCCAGAGTTACCTCTGCTGCAGAGGATAAGATCATTAGAGTTACCAGCCTCAGAAATTGCAGCCCAAATAAATGTTTCACAGAGTTCAAGTAACAGACATCTCAACATCAACTGTTCAGAGGAGACTGCGTGAATCAGGCCTTCATGGTCGAATTGCTGCAAAGTAACCACTACTAAAGGACACCAATAATAAGAAGAGACTTGCTTGGGCTCAACCGCCGTGTCTTTGTGAGACGCAGAGTAGGTGTACGGATTATCTCCGCATGTGTGGTTTCCACCGTGAAGCATGGAGGAGGTGTGATGGAGCTTTGCTGGTGACACTGTCAGTGATTTATTTAGAATTCAAGGCACATTTAACCAATATGGCTACCACAGCATTCTGCAGTGATACGCCATCCCATCTGGTTTGGGCTTGGTGGGACTATCATTTGCTTTTCAGCAGGACATTGACCCAACACACCTCCAGGCTGTGTAAGGGCTATTTGACCAAGAAGGAGACTGATGGGAATGCTGCATCAGATGACCTGGCCTCCACAATCACCCGACTTAAACACCAACTGAGATGGTTTGGGATGAGTTGGACCGCAGAGTGAAGGAAAAGCAGCCAACAAGTGCTCAGCATATGCGGAAACTCCTTCAAGACTGTTGGAAAAGCATTCCTCATGAAGCTGGTTGAGAGAATGCCAAGAGTGTGCAAAGCTGTCATCAAGGCAAAGGGTGGCTACTTTGAAGAATATAAAATATTCAGAATACTTTTTTGGTTAGTACATGATTATTATTATTCTACAATGTAGAAAATAGTCAAATAAAGAAAAACCCTTGAATGAGTAGATGTGTCCAAACTCTTGACTGGTACTGTATGTATTTTCTATTGTGTGCTCTGTCTGTTCTGAAGTATTTTGCAACAAAAAGCTTTAGGCGATTGAATTAAAATAATGTATTCAGTTAAGTACTAGCCTAATGCCCCACTGTCCTCAGGAGAATACTTTCTGGTATGGTATGGATATTACCATTAAGCTTCTGTAGTTGTGGGAGAGATGCAGGCAGAGAGGAGAGAGGAGAGAGAGGAGAGAGGAGAGAGGAGAGAAGGGGGGGTGGAGTGAGAGCGAGTAAGAGCGAATGAGAGCAAGTGAGAGAGAGAGAGAGAGAGAGAGAGAGAGAGAGAGAGAGAGAGAGAGAGAGAGAGAGAGAGAGAGAGAGAGAGAGAGAGAGAGAGAGAGAGAGAGAGAGAGAGAGATGCTATTGACAACCTAGTGGGTCCCCAGGGACAAGGGACAGAGGGGTGCTGAGTACTGCTCTGACAAATTACCCAGCATCCTCCTTTCCGCTCATCCATCCCTGTCTGAAGGAAGGTGACTTAAAATAACTATTAATTTTGCACACGAATACACACACACACACACCAGTACACACACACACCCACACACCTGTACACACACACACACACACCCACACACCTGTACACACACACACACACACACACACACACACACACACACACACACACACACACACACACACACACACACACACACACACACACACACACACCCAGTACACACACACACCAGTACACACACACACCAGTACACACACACACACACACACACACACACACCAGTACACACACACACACACCAGTACACACACCAGTACACACACCGCTCCACTCTCTGATCCCATTTCTCTCCAGTCGTCTCTGTTTGCGTGCCTTGACCATTTCTGACAGTGTGTGATGATGCAAACACACAGACATGAATACAGGAACATCAACAGAACAGTGTTCTCAGCCTTAGTTCGGCTGTAGGTGACAGTTGAACTTTGACACCAGTCATGACCACTCATATTTCTATCTAACACACCTGCAGACAGCCATGGTCTCTGCCCTAACTGTACCCATGGGATGTGTGTGTGTAATTGCAGACAGACACATGTAACTCCAGCTAATGCAAGTACACTCTCCCACACACACACACACAGACCTGCAACTGTACCCCTGTGGTGTGTGGGTGCGTGAACATATGGGGCTGCAGCTAATGCCATACAGTACATTACCGTAAACACACCTGCACCCGTGCAAGAACACACACACAACTTATTATACACACAGTCCGCCAGATGGGAGGTCAGCCAAGTCGTCGGTCCAGGTGTGTGGAAATGGTCCTGTATCACATGCCCCGGGCCTTCTACAATCACAAGTCACACATCCTATCACATCAGCAGGAAGTCAGATAGCAACCGCATAGCAACCAGTCAGATAGCCTATCAGAGCCAGCCCAGGGAAACTAACACACAGTCCTGTTTGTAATGCTGATAACATTCTATCTGCCGTATCTAAAGTCATTGTTAATGGGACTGAGCAACATTACAGGGGAAGTCTTGCTGAGATAGAGTGTGATAGGAAGACCAAATATACCCCCAGAAATCACAGTGCACCTGGACACACACAGGTACACACACGTATACTGTAAACCTGTCCACAGCCCCCACCACCCCCTCCTGGTAACATATTACCTTTCTCTGCTAGGGCCTAGACCTGATCCTTCTATCTAATCAAAAGCTCTCACTTTCACATCAACAAAACAGAGCAATGTGAAAGACAAGCTCAACGATGACTTAATGGTTTCAGACTATAGAGATAACAGTGGAACAGGTGTTTCTGTTTCTACACATTACACAAAACCCCACAGTGCACTGCTCAGCACTGCCTGATAACACACACCTGTTGATGGAATGACGTGTGGGTATGGGTGTGTGTGTGTTTACCGTGGTACAGTAGCTATGGGGCAGCACCATGACTTCTGCAGGGCTTTTACTGAGGGTTACAGTTCAGCCAAGGTCACACAGGGAGCAGCACAGACTGACAGACTATATCATGTCCCACTGGCCTAGGAAATGTGTCCAGAGCTAGGCTGATGTGTTCATCTAGTTTCCCAGCTGGACCAGAGATCAGAGACCAGGGACCAGAGACCAGAGACCAGAGATCAGAGATCAGAGACCAGAGACCAGGGACCAGAGATCAGAGATCAGGGACCAGGGATCAGAGACCAGGGATCAGAGACCAGAAATCAGACACCAGGGACCAGAGATCAGACACCAGGGACCAGAGACCAGAGATCAGGGACCAGAGACCAGGGATCAGAGACCAGAAATCAGAGACCAGGCACCAGAGATTAGAGACCAGAGACCAGAGACCAGAGACCAGAGATCAGAGACCAGAGACCCGGGACCAGAGACCAGGGACCAGAGACCAGAGAGCAGAGATCAGAGACCAGAGACCCGGGACCAGAGACCAGGGATCAGGGACAAGAGACCAGGGACCAGAGACCAGGCTTCCTAGGAACTAGTCTGTCTGGCCTACATTCCACACAAGCCATGATACCCAGCCCATTTAAACTACTACAGCTAGTCCACAGGGGATGAGTTGTGTGCATGTGTTTGAGACTGAGAGGTTGCTGTACTGTTGATTGCGGGACCGGTGCAGTCTCGGTCTATGGCACTGGCAGCAGTATGTGTGTGTGTGTGTGTCTCCATGCAGTGCCACCCTGCCTGTTCCTCTCAGGTTACCCATCCATTTCACGTCCGGATGAAAGGCGTGCCCAGAGTAAACTGCCTGCTACTCAGGCCCAGAAGCTAGGATATGCATATTATTAGTAGATTTGGATAGAAACACTCTGAAGTTTCTAAAACTGTTTGAATGATGTCTGTGAGTATAACAGAACTCAAATGGCAGGCGAAAACCTGAGAAGAATCCAACCAGGAAGTGGGAAATCTGAGGTTTGTAGTTTTTCAAGTGATTGCCTATCCAATATACAGTGTAAATCGGGTCAGATTGCACTTCCTAAGGCTTCCACTAGATGTCAACAGTCTTTAGAAAGTTGTTTCAGGCTTCTATTGTGAAAGGGGAGAGAATAAGACCACTCACAGTAAGTGGCTCAGCTGAAAGCTATGAGTTGTTTATCGCGCGCGGCCGTGGGTGCGAGCTCCATTCTCTTTCCTTTCTAATGACAACGGAATTGTCCGGTTGGAATATTATTGAAGATTTATGATAAAAACATCCTAAAGATTGATTATATACATCGTTTGACATGTTTCTATGAACTTCAATAGAACTTTTTTGACTTTTCGTCTGGACTTAGTGCCCGCGCTTTGTGCATTTGGATTAGTGAACTAAACGGACGAACAAAAAGGAGGTATTTGGACATAAAGACGAACTTTATCGAACAAAACAAACATTTATTGTGGAACTGGGATCCCTGGGAGTGCATTCCGATGAAGATCATCAAAGGTAAGTGAAGATTTATAACGCTATTTCTGACTTTTGTTAACTCCACAACATGGCGGGTATCTGTATGGCTTGTTTTGGTGGCTGAGCACTCTACTCAGATTATCGCATGGTGTGCTTTCGCCGTAAAGCTTTTTTGAAATCTGACACAGCAGTTGCATTAAGGAGAAGTTTATCTTTAATCCTATGTATAACACCTGTATCTTTCATCAACGTTTATGATGAGTATTTCTGTAAATTGATGTGGCTCTCTGCAAAATCACCGAATGTTTTGGAGGCAAAACATTACTGAACATAACGCGCCAATGTAAACTGAGATTTTTGGATATAAATATGAACTTTATCGAACAAAACATACATGTATTGTGTAACATGAAGTCCTATGAGTGCCAAGCGGCGGGTGAACAGCTGTTCCACCTCAGGCAGGAGACGAGGAGTGCTCAGGACTTCGCGCTGGAGTTCAGGACCTTGGCTGCTGGGGCGGGGTGGAACGACAGGGCCCTCATAGACCACTACCGCTGCAGTCTCCGGGCGGACGTCCGCAGGGAGCTGGCCTGTCAGGACACAGCTCTGTCCCTGGACGAGCTGATTGATATGTCCATACGTCTGGACAATTTGCTGGCTGCCCGCGGGCGTTCGGAGAGGGTCCTGCCCGTTCCACCCCCGCCCCTACCCCTATGGAGGTGGGGGGGGCCGTGCCAAGGGGCACCGGAGGAGGTGGCTCCTCCTGCACCAGCTGTGGTCAGAGAGGACACACGGCCGACCGGTGCTGGAGGAGCCAGTCTGGGAGTCGAGATGGCAGGCAGAACACTTCTCGGTCACCTCAGGTGAGTCAGCACCAGATTCACCCAGAACCCCCTGTTGGTCACGTGTTTTTACCTGTTTTTTTTACTAAATTATTCCCCTCTTCCCAGCATAGGGCGCTAGTCGATTCAGGCGCAGCTGGGAATTTTATGGATCGTGGACTTGCCATTAAGCTGGGCATTCCGCGGGTGCCGATAGATTCCCCTTTCCCCGTGCACTCCCTAGATAGCCGACCATTAGGGTCAGGGCTAGTCAGGGAGTCTACGGTGCCACTGGACATGGTAACGCAGGGGAATCATATGGAACGCATTCGTTTTTTCCTTATTGATTCGCCTGCGTTTCCGGTGGTGCTGGGGGTCCCTGGCTGGCTGGTCACAATCCCCGTATTTCGTGGAAACAGGGGGTTCTCCAGGGGTGGTCAGAGGAGTGTTCAGGGAGGTGTCTAGGAGTTTCCATAGGTGCCACGTCGGTGGAGAGTCCAGACCAGGTGTCCACCGTGCGCATTCCCCCCGAATACGCCGATTTGGCGATCGCCTTTTGTAAAAAGAGGGCGACTAAATTACCACCTCATCGACAGGGGGGATTGTGTGATAGATCTCCAGGTAAACGCTGCGCTTCCCAGGAGTCACGTGTACCCCTTGTCACAGGAGGAGACGGCGGCTATGGAGACATATGTCACGGAATCCCTGGGACAGGGGTACATTCGGCCCTCCATCTCACCCGTTTCCTCGAGTTTCTTTTTTGTGAAGAAAAAGGAGGGAGGTCTGCGTCCGTGCATTGATTCCCGAGGTCTAAACGCTATCACGGTGGGATTTAGTTACCCACTACCTCTCATCTCTACGCCGGTGGAATCATTTCACGGAGCACAGTTCTTCACAAAATTGGATCTCAGGAGCGCGTATAATCTGGTGCGTATCAAGAAGGGAGACGAGTGGAAAACCGCCTTTAGTACCACATCAGGCCATTATGAGTACCTCGTCATGCCGTATGGGTTGAAAAATGCTCCAGCCGTCTTTCAATCCTTTGTTGACGAAATTCTCAGGGACCTGCACGGGCAGGGCGTGATTGTCTATATCGATGACATTCTGATATATTCCGCCACCCGCTCCGCGCATGTGTCCCTGGTGCGCAAGGTGCTTGGTAGGCTGCTGGAGCATGACCTATACGTTAAGGCTGAGAAGTGTGAGTTTTCCAAACGAGCCGTCTCCTTTCTGGGTTATCGCATTTCCACCACGGGGGGTGGTGATGGAGTGTGACCGCGTTAAGGCCGTGCGTAATTGGCCGACTCCAACCACGGTGAAGGAGGTGCAGCGGTTCTTAGGCTTTGCCAATTACTACCGGAGGTTTATCCGGGGTTTTGGCCAGGTAGCGGCTCCCATTACCTCACTGCTGAAGGGGGGGCCGGTGCGTTTGCGATGGTCGACGGAGGCGGACGGAGCCTTCAAGAAGTTGAAGACGCTGTTCACCGACGCACCCGTGTTGGCGCACCCGGACCCGTCTTTAGCGTTCGTAGTGGAGGTGGACGGATCCGAGGCTGGGGTCTGTGCCGTGCTATCACAGCGCTCGGGTACGCCATCGAAACTCCGCCCCTGTGCTTTCTTTTCGAAGAAGCTCAGTTCGGCGGAGCGTAACTACGATGTGGGGGACAGGGAGTTGCTAGCGGTGGTCAAAGCTCTGAGGGTGTGGCGGCACTGGCTTGAGGGGGCTAAACACCCCTTTCTCATCTGGACCGACCACCGAAACCTGGAGTACATCCGGGCAGCGAGGAGACTGAATCCACGTCAGGCGAGGTGGGCCATGTTCTTCGCCCGGTTTAGGTTTACCATCTCCTATAGACCGGGTTCCCTGAATACTAAGGCCGACGCGCTGTCCCGTCTCTATGACACGGAGGACCGGCCCATCGATCCAACTCCCATCATTCCAGCATCTAGGCTGGTGGCACCAGTGGTATGGGAGGTGGACGCAGACATCGAGTGGGCATTGGTGTTGGAACCTGCGCCTGCGCAGGTGCCCGTGGGGCACATGTATGTGCCGCTCGGTGTTTGTGATCGTTTGATTCGGTGGGCGCACACGCTACCTACTGCAGGTCATCCTGGTGAGGCGAGGACAGTGCGGAGTCTAAGGGGGAAGTACTGGTGGCCCACCTTGGCTAAGGACGTGAAGTCCTATGTCTCTTCCTGTTCGGTGTGTGCCCAGAGTAAGGCTCCTAGGCATCTACCGAGAGGGAAGTTACAGCCCCTCCCCATTCCACAACGACCATGGTCGCACCTGATCTTCCCCCCTCTCAGGGGAACACGGCGATTCTGGTGGTTGTGGATCGGTTCTCTAAGTCCTGCCGTCTCCTCCCATTGCCGGTCTCCCTACGGCCCTGCAGACTGCGGAGGCCCTATTTACCCACGTCTTCCGGCACTACGGGGTGCCGGAGGACATTGTCTCTGATCGAGGTTCCCAGTTCACATCCAGGGTCTGGAAAGCGTTTATGGAGCGGCTGGGGGTCTCGGTCAGTTTGACCTCCGGTTATCACCCCGAGAGCAATGGGCAGGCGGAGAGGGTGAACCAGGAGGTGGGCAGGTTCCTGAGGTCGTATTGCCAGGACCGGCCAGGGGAGTGGGCGAGGTATATTCCCTGGGCTGAATTAGCCCAGAACTCACTTCGCCACACCCTTTCAGTGTGTGTTAGGTTACCAGCCGGTCCTGGCACCATGGCACCGGAGCCAGACCGAGGCTCCTGCAGTGGAGGACTGGGTTCAGCACTCCAAGGAGACCTGGAGAGCCGTTCAGGACTCACTAAAGGAGGCCAGTGCGCGGCAGAAGAGGAGCGCTGACCGCCACCGCAGTGAGGCGCCCGTGTTCGCACCGGGAGACAGGGTCTGGCTCTCGACCCAGAACCTGCCCCTCCGCGTGCCCTGCCGGAAGCTAGGGCCGCAGTGTGTGGGGCCCTTCAAAGTCCTGAGGAGGATAAACGAGGTGTGTTATCGGTTGCAACTCCCTTCCTATTACCGTATTAACCCCTCGTTTCATGTGTCTCTCCTCAGGCCGGTGGTAGCTGGTCCCCTTCACAAAGATGAGGTGCCGGAAGTCCCTCCGCCCCCTCTGGACATCGGGGGGTCCCCGGCGTACAGCATACGGGCCATTCTGGACTCGAGACGCCGGGCGAGGGGCCTGCAGTACCTCGTGGACTGGGAGGGGTACGGCCCGGAGGAGAGGTGCTGGGTGCCGGCGGAGGACGTCCTGGACCCATCTATGTTGAGGGATTTCCACCACCTCCGTCCGGATCGCCCTGCGCCTCGCCCTCCGGGTCGACCTCGAGGCCGGTGTCGGCGCGCTGCAGGAGCCGCGTGTCAGGAGGGGGGTACTGTCACGATTCCCACCGACGGTGGCGCCCCCTCCTGCTCGGGTGGCGCTCGGCGGTCGTCGTCACCGGCCTATTAGCTGCCACCGATTCCCTTTGCTTTTCCCTTTTTTTTATTTTATTTAAGACACCTGTGGTCAATTAGCCATTAGAGGTGCTATTTAGGTTAGCTGGCCCGCTCCTTTTCGTGCGGGATTAATTGTTGTTTCCGACTGTCTTGTTCATGTTCGGCTTGGCATTGTCACACCTTATTTATTCCCCTGTGTTTGGGAATTTTGTTTTTGTTTCTCAAAGTGTTATTAAAAAACAACACTCCCTGTGCTCGTTGCTTCCTGCGCCTCATTCCTAAACCACGACTACCAACGCCGTTACAGGCTGGAAAATGGCTGTATGTTTTTTTGTGACTAGGCGCTGATCTAACATATATCGCATGGTGTGCTTTCGCCGTAAAGCCTTTTTGAAATCTGACACGATGGCTAGATTAACAAGAAGTTAAGCTTTAATTTGGTGTGTTGCACTTGTGAATGTATGAAAGTTAAATATTTCTAATAATTTTCTTGAATTTGGCGTTCTGCCATTTCACCGGATGTTGTCAAATCTATCCCGTTAACGGGATTTGAGCCATAAGAAGTTTTTAAGGAGAACTAGAACAGAGAACCTGTCATGTCCTTAAGGAGAACTAGAACAGAGAACCTGTCATATCTTTAAGGAGAACTAGAACAGAGAACCTGTCATATCTTTAAGGAGAACTAGAACAGAGAACCTGTCATGTCCTTAAGGCGAACTAGAACAGAGAACCTGTCATATCTTTAAGGAGAACTAGAACAGAGGACCTGTCATGTCCTTAAGGAGAACTAGAACAGAGAACCTGTCATATCTTTAAGGAGAACTAGAACAGAGGACCTGTCATGTCCTTAAGGAGAACTAGAACAGAGAACCTGTCATATCTTTAAGGAGAACTAGAACAGAGGACCTGTCATGTCCTTAAGGAGAACTAGAACAGAGGACCTGTCATGTCCTTAAGGAGAACTAGAACAGAGAACCTGTCATGTCATGTCCTTAAGGAGAACTAGAACAGAGAACCTGTCATGTCATGTCCTTAAGGAGAACTAGAACAGAGAACCTGTCATGTCATGTCCTTAAGGAGAACTAGAACAGAGAACCTGTCCTGTCATGTCCTTAAGGAGAACTAGAACAGAGGACCTGTCATGTCCTTAAGGAGAACTAGAACAGAGAACCTGTCATGTCATGTCCTTAAGGAGAACTAGAACAGAGAACCTGTCATGTCATGTCCTTAAGGAGAACTAGAACAGAGGACCTGTCATGTCCTTAAGGAGAACTAGAGCAGAGAACCTGTCCTGTCATGTCCTTAAGGAGAACTAGAACAGAGAACCTGTCCTGTCATGTCCTTAAGGAGAACTAGAACAGAGAACCTGTCCTGTCATGTCCTTAAGGAGAACTAGAACAGCGAAAAGCCTCAGAATCTGAGAGAGAGAGTCTTGCCTGGCAACAGCAGGCAGGTGTGACTGAGGGCATGCTTTCAGGAAATGGCATGAGGGTGAAGAGGGAGGTCATAGGGGGGCATAGGGGTGAGTCAGGGACACAGGGTGCTGGCAGGACAGGGGGGAACGTCGCCCCAGGGCACTGAGGGCAGGGCCCCACCTGTGCATCAGGTGGCACAGCAGCAGGAGGGTTCAGAGAGGGCATCTCTGTCTGAGGCTGGGACAATGGCTGGCTTTGCTGCCTTCATACTCTCTCTATCTCCCCCACCCCCTCACCTCACAGCAGTGGAGAGCTGCTGCAGTCAGAACACAAAGTACCAGTCATTGTGTCCTCCCCTGGTTGGTGGTTGATGATTAAAAGGGATGATACTGGTTGGTGGTTGATGATTAAAAGGGGTGATACTGGTTGGTGGTTGATGATTAAAAGGGATGATAATGGTTGGTGGTTGATGATTAAAAGGGATGATCATGGTTGGTAGTTGATGATTAAAAGGGATGATCATGGTTGGTGGTTGATGATTAAAAGGGATGATAATGGTTGGTAGTTGATGATTAAAAGGGATGATAATGGTTGGTGGTTGATGATTAAAAGGGATGATAATGGTTGGTGGTTGATGACTAAAAGGGATGATACTGGTTGGTGGTTGATGATTAAAAGGGATGATAATGGTTGGTGGTTGTGGTGGTTGATGATTAAAAGGGATGATCATGGTTGGTGGTTGATGATTAAAAGGGATGATCATGGTTGGTGGTTGATGATTAAAAGGGATGATCATGGTTGGTGGTTGATGATTAAAAGGGATGATAATGGTTGGTGGTTGATGATTAAAAGGGATGATAATGGTTGGTGGTTGATGATTAAAAGGGATGATAATGGTTGGTGGTTGATGATTAAAAGGGATGATACTGGTTGGTGGTTGATGATTAAAAGGGATGATAATGGTTGGTGGTTGATGATTAAAAGGGATGATCATGGTTGGTGGTTGATGATTAAAAGGGATGATAATGGTTGGTGGTTGATGATTAAAAGGGATGATCATGGTTGGTGGTTGATGATTAAAAGGGATGATAATGGTTGGTGGTTGATGATTAAAAGGGATGATAATGGTTGGTAGTTGATGATTAAAAGGGATGATAATGGTTGGTGGTTGATGATTAAAAGGGATGATAATGGTTGGTGGTTGATGATTAAAAGGGATGATAATGGTTGGTGGTTGATGATTAAAAGGGATGATAATGGTTGGTGGTTGATGATTAAAAGGGATGATAATGGTTGGTGGTTGATGATTAAAAGGGATGATAATGGTTGGTGGTTGATGATTAAAAGGGATGATAATGGTTGGTGGTTGATGATTAAAAGGGATGATACTGGTCGGTGGTTGATGATTAAAAGGTACACTCTTGGAAAGGTTCACTCTTAGGTTCTTCTGCTGTCCCCATAGGAGAACCCTTTGAAGAACCCTCTTTGGTTCCAGGTATAACCCTTTTGAGTTCCATGTAGAACCCTTTACACAGAGGGTTCTACATGGAACCCAAAAGAGTTCTACCTGGAACCAAAAAGGGTTCTCCTATGGGGACAGCTGAAGAACCCTTTTGGAAGCCTGTTTTGGAGAGTGGATGATAACATAATAAGTTGATAATAGGAGAAACAGATCGCTGGCCGTTCAGCTCACATAACTGCTGAGTGACTAATGATATGGGATGTTTCTTTCGTCTTGTTCTTCACACGGCTACAGCTGTCAGGGAAGGAACTGACTCATAGAACACACCAGGCTCAGTCCAAATCAGAAACACCAGCCAATGACAGATTACTGTTTGAAAAGGCCTGCCAATAACAGCCAACAGCCAAGCAATACCAGCTTGTGGCTGGTAGCCTTGCATGCCTGAGAGATCAGCCAATAGCAGCTTCAAAGACCACCAACTCCAGCCAGTCAGGCCAGTGTATCTGCATGAAACATCGAGTGCAGAAACCTTTCTGCAAAGCCCAGCAATAAAATCAACAACAACAAAAATATGTGTCACATGCTTGGTAAACAACAGGTGTAGACTAACAGTAAAATGCTTACTTATGGGTCCTTTTCCAACAATGCAGAGTTAAAGATAACAAGAAAAACTCAACTAAATTGAAATAGTGAAACAAGGAATAAATACACATGAAAAACAAATAACAATAAGGAGTAAAAAATAACATGGCTATATACAGGGAGTACCAGTACTGAGTTAACATGCAGGGGTACCAGGTAGTAACATGGCTATATACAGGGAGTACCAGTACTGAGTTAACATGCAGGGGTACCAGGTAGTAACATGGCTATATACAGGGAGTACCAGTACTGAGTTAACATGCAGGGGTACCAGGTAGTAACATGGCTATATACAGGGAGTACCAGTACTGAGTTAACATGCAGGGGTACCAGGTAGTAACATGGCTATATACAGGGAGTACCAGTACTGAGTCAATGTGCAGGGGTACCAGGTAGTAACATGGCTATATACAGGGAGTACCAGTACTGAGTCAATGTGCAGGGGTACCAGGTAATAACATGGCTATATACAGGGAGTACCAGTACTGAGTTAACATGCAGGGGTACCAGGTAGTAACATGGCTATATACAGGGAGTACCAGTACTGAGTTAACATGCAGGGGTACCAGGTAGTAACATGGCTATATACAGGGAGTACCAGTACCGAGTTAATGTGCAGGATAGATAATAGGCAGTAGCAGCATGTGGTGAGTGTGTGTATGTGTGTGTGTGTGTGTGTGTGTGTGTGTGTGTGTGTGTGTGTGTGTGTGTGTGTGTGTGTGTGTGTGTGTGTGTGTGTGTGTGTGTGTGTGTGTGTGTGTGTGTGTGTGTGTGTGGCGTCAGTATTCATGTGTGAACATGTTATGTGTGTGTGGGTGTATAGTATGTGTGTGTGTGTGTTGCGGTGTCAGTGTAAGTATGTGTGAGTGTGTGGGTAGAGTCCAGTGTGTGTGTGCATAGAGTCAGTGCAAGAGAGTTAGTGCAAAAAAGGGCCAATGCAGGTAGTCCGGGTAGACATTTGATTAGCTATTTATCAGTCTTGTTAAGCAGTCTCATGGCTTGGGGTAGAAGCTGTTCACTGTCTTGTGGGTTCCACACTTGGTGCACTGGTACCGCTTGCCATGCGGAAGCAGAGAGAAGAGTCTATGACTTGGGTGGATGGAGTCTTTTAACATTTTTAGGGCCTTCTTCTGGCACCGCCTGGTATAGAGGTCCTGGATGGCAGGGAGCTCATCCCCAGTGATGTACTGGGCCGTACCCACTATCCTCTGTAGTGCCTTGCAGCTGCCGTACCAAGCGGTGATGCAGCCAGTCAAGATGCTCTCAATGGTGCAGCTGTACAACTTTTTGAGGATCTGAAGGCCCATGCTGAATCTTTTCAGCCTCCTGAGAGGGAAAAGGCTCTGTCGTGCCCTTTTCACAACTGCGTTGGGTGTGTGTGGACCTGTTAATTCCTTAGTGATGTGGACACTGAGGAATTTGAAGCTCTCGACCCACTCCACTACAGCCCCATCGATGTGGATGGGGGCGTGTTAACTCCTCTGTTTCCTGTAGTCCACGATCAGCTCCTTTGTCTTGCTGACGTTGAGGGAGAGGTTGTTGTCCTATCAGCACACTGCCAGGTCTCCCTCTGACCTCTTCGTCGTCGGTGATCCGTCCTACCACCTTCACGTCGTCAGCAACTTGATGATGGTGTTCACCAACGCAGTCGTGGTTGAACAGGGAGTACAGGAGTGGACTAAGCATGCACCCCCGAGGGCCCCTGTGTTGATGGTGGATGAGCACTACCCTCACCAGCTGGGGGCGGCCCGTCAGGAAGTCCAGGATCCAGTTGCAGAAGGAGGTGTTTAGTCCCGGGGTCCTTAGCTTAGTGATAAGCTTTGAGGGCACTATGGTGTTGAATGCTGAGCTGTAGTCAATGAACAGCATTCTTACATAGGTATTCGATTTGTCTATGTGGGTGAGGGCAGTGTGGAGTGCAGTTGAGATTGTGTCATCTGTGGATCTGTTGGGGCGTTATGTAAATTGGAGTGGGTACAGAGTGTCTGAGATCTTGGAACAGCCTTGCCATAGCAACTGCCTTGGAACCAACAACTCTAGCCAATCAGGGCCCATCTGTCATTGACAACATCCTCTCAGCTCAGCAAAGCCAGACATGGACAGACCATCTGCAAGACACTCCAGAGAGAGCACGGCAGCACTGACCATCACAAACCATCACAGACCATCTGCCCATCTACGTCAGCCCCAGACATCTCTGGCTCATTTAGAAACCGTATACAAATTGTACTATTGGCCTATTGGTTTTGAACAACAGTGTTTCGTATAAGTGGTATGACTGGATTCAAGAGGAACAAATTGTGTCAGTTTGTCACGTGTCAACCACAAAACTATGGTAATGGAACTTCAATGTGACTGAGAGCATCAGCTGAAGGCTGAGGGAGTTGGACCCAGCACGGCGCTGTCAGAGCTAAACTAACGCCAAGTCACAGCTTCCGCCGTCCAGCTGATCACACATAATCTTGACCTGTCATCATCGTTACACCCCATCACTCAGACATGAGCTAATCAGACACCATGCGTTTCTGCCTGTCTGTCTGTCTGTCTGTCTGTCTGTCTGTCTGTCTGTCTGTCTGTCTGTCTGTCTGTCTGTCTGTCTGTCTGTTTACAGCTAAAACACCAAGTGTCTCTTACATGTGGTGTGACAAGTTTCAAGAGGAACAAATTGACGACACTACGTGCCAGTTTGTCAGCATGTCAACATGCTACCGTAATGCACAATCACGTAACTGACTGCATCAGCTGCATTCAGAGGGAATTGGATCCAACAGGGCCCTGTCAGCACTAGGCTAGCTAGGCTAACACCAAGTTACAACGTCCGGCTGATCTGAACCTGTCATCATCACTATGCCCCATCACTCATCTTAGAACAAATCATCATCATCCTGTCTGTCTGTCTGTCTGTCTGTCTGTCTGTCTGTCTGTCTGTCTGTCTGTCTGTCTGTCTGTCTGTCTGTCTGTCTGCCTGCCTGCCTGCCTGCCTGCCTGCCTGCCTGCCTGCCTGCCTGCCTGCCTGCCTGCCTGCCTGCCTGCCTGCCTGCCTGTCTGTCTGTCTGCCTGTCTGTCTACAGCTGACGGCCCGTCTCTGTAGCCGCTACACGAACATAACAGCCAGTCATATAAATTCAGAATCATATACGGTCTACTCTGGGGCTGTGTGGTCATGTATGGTCTGGTCATGCCAACAGGTCTTGTATACATTAAAACAAGGCAAGTTTATGGTCCGGTGCCACATTTTTCCCCAATGTAACCCTAGCCTCCGTATCAGCCACCCAAGCACTAGATTTAAGTGACTACACCAGGCCTGGGTTCAAATAGTATTTGCTTTATTTCAAATACTTTAGCTGCACTTTTCTGAGCTTGCCTGGCACAACTGAACTAATGATGTAGACCCAAAAGTGCAAACTTCTCCCATCTGTCACTCCAGGAAGACATAATCAAACGCTCAGATTATTTTCAAGGAAACAAGTACTACTTGAACCAAGGTCTCTACTACAGTGTACTGCCTGTGTGATTCTATGATATCACATGTTTCTTCTCTGCCTGCCACTGCTGGGCAAACTGTCGGCTGGTTGCAACAACACTGACGTGCAATCAGACTGAAGCCCTGTGCCAAGAAGTGGGGCAGGGAGCGCAGTAAATTACCAGCTGACGAAAGAATGGAAAAAGGTGTGTTTTGGGTTTTCTCCCTGGGACCGTCGGGAGGCTAGAATGGAGGGATGAAGGGAGAGAGACATATAGAAAAAGCTGTCCAGCTTTTCCCTGCTGTTCCGCGGATGCAGCCTGGGATACAGAGCTAATGGATTCTCCCCGGCAATGCAACAGTATTCAGGCTGCAGTCCAGAGCAAGGAGGGAGGGAGGAAGGGAGGGAGGGAGGGAGGGAGGGAGGGAGGGAGGGAGGGAGGGAGGGAGGGAGGGAGGGAGCCACCTGAGATGTTTCCCACAGTACTGGCCTGGAGATTAGGAAGGAAGGAAGGGATGGAGGGAGGGAGGGAGGGAGGGAGGGAGGGAGGGAGGGAGGGAGGGAGGGAGGGAGGGAGGGAGGGAGGGAGGGAGGGAGGAGGGGTGGAGAGATAGAGAGGGAAGAGAGAGAATGGTAGGGGTGGGATGGAAAAGGGAATTAAGGAGAAATGGGTGAAGGGGAAAGATGGATAGAGGGATAGAGAAAGATGAAGAAGGAAAGAGAGAGGAAGAGATGGGGTGAAGGGGAGGGGAGGGATGGAGGGAATAATGAATCTCTCTCTCTCTCTCTGGCAATCGGTACTGGAGCGCCAAGTCTAGGACCAAAAGGCTCCTTAACAGTTTCTACCCCCAAGCCATAAGACTGCTGAACAACTAATCAAATGGCCACCGGACTATTTACATTGACACCCCCCCCTCCATTTGTTTTTACACTGCTGCTACTCGCTGTTTATCATCTATGCATAGTCACTTCACCCCCACCTACATGTACAAATTACCTCGACTAACCTGTACCCCCCCACATTGACTCGGTACCGGCACCCCCTGTATATAGCCTCGTTATTGTAATTTTATTGTGTTACTTTTTATTATTTTTTACTTTAGATTATTTGGTAAACATTTTCTTAACTCTTCTTCAACTGCACTGTTGGTTAAGGGCTTGTAAGTAAGCATTTCACGGTAAGGTCTACACCTGTTGTATTCAGCGCATTTGACAAATAAAGTTTGATTTGATGCTGCTGTTTTGTGTTTGTCAAATCCCACAGCCCCAGACCCTCTCTCAGAGCCGTGGCGAATCGTGTCGTTCCGAGTAACCCAATTCCAACCCCGCACCCCACCAAAATTTCAACACACTTTAGATTACTGTCTAACATCCACACTGCCTGCCTTTCTTGGGGGGGTTGCCATGGCGATCGACAACAACAGTGTACACACACACACACAGGACAGGGCGGCACCAGGCAGTCAATTTTCCACCCTCTCTATCCGTACCCCTCGCCCCTCTGCCCAGTGTCTGCCTGCCCCTCTTCTCGCCTGGCTGGTCTCACAACTTTTGACCTGTTTCAACCCAGCAGCACTGCAGACAACACTGGCCCACTGTGGCCACATGGGAAAATTGCTCAACAACAACAAAAGGCATCTTTATGATTAGCTCACACACACAATGTCGCTCTCTCACTTAGTCACTCAGTCACTAATGTTTTTTTTAACTAGGATGAAGTCGTCCCTAGACACTGATCTTGGGTCAGTTAGATTATGATTTGGGGTTCTTACCTCCTTTCGTTGTCGTCGAGGTGAGCAAACAGCACGTTCTTGGAGATGGCCTTGGCCAGAGCAGTCATGGTCTTGTAGTCCTTAGGAATGACCTGAGGAACAACATAGCAAACATCCTGGTCTCTCAAACAGGAACCAGACTACAGCAGCTGCATCACAGACAATGGAATTGATTGGTATCAATACAATTGATTGAATTCCATTTAATACTATACTCATTGTCTTTCCTATTTGTCATGCCATGTCTACATGGCAAAAAAAAAAATTATTAACTTCCCCAAAAAGCATTTATTGAAAAGAAAAGAAAACACTAGAGCTATGCACATGAAGCCAGGCACACGCACATAAATCAAAATAGCTCATTGCACAGATTTATTACAGTATATTTTAAATAAACCCTCCTGTGTGTACATAATTGAACACAACCCATCTGTTTGACTCAGATCAGTGTACCTATGTGTGTGTGTGTGTGTGTGTGTGTGTGTGTGTGTGTGTGTGTGTGTGTGTGTGTGTGTGTGTGTGTGTGTGTGTGTGTGTGTGTGTGTGTGTGTGTGCAGCCCTTCGCTGTGAGTTCACGAGGCCCTGTGCTCATTCATAAAACATGCATTTTCATGTCCATGTTTGAGCCAAAGGACTGTTTGGGGGAATGATGCGGGCCAGCCACATTTCCTCAGAGCCCACTACAAAGACTACTGCCTCTGTATTTAAAGAAAGACGTTCTAGGGAGAAAAACTTAGAGCTCTGAGCTCTGCAGATGTGTTACTGTGGGGAGAGAGGGAGAGGGAGAGGGAGAGAGAGAGAGAGAGAGAGAGAGAGAGAGAGAGAGAGAGAGAGAGAGAGAGAGAGAGGGGAGATTGAAAGGGAGAGGAAGAGGAATGGAGAGGGAGAGAACTATAGCAAGACAGAATCAAAGAGATGCTAGTGGGAGAGAGATAGTACTGTAAGAAAGAAAGCATCCGTGCTCTGAGGGAAGCAGCAGTCTTCTGTAGGCTGTAATTAACTTAAAGCAACAGATGGCTCACCATGAAGAGGACCACAGCTACAACAGCAGCAGACTGGCTGAAACATTCATGAGGCCACTGCAGTACACTACCAACATCAACACTCTGTAGTCTCTATCAACCATCTGGAATGCTGGAAATAGACCCTTTGCTCCAAAGAGAGAGGCTATACTCTTTATGGATAGAGGGGTGGAGAGAGGGGGTACTAGAGTCTTTATGGATAGAGGGGTGGAGAGAGGGGGTACTAGAGTCTTTATGGATAGAGGGGTGGAGAGAGGGAGTACTAGAGTCGTATGGATAGAGGGGTGGAGAGAGGGGGTACTAGAGTCTTATGGATAGAGAGGTGGAGAGAGGGGGTACTAGAGTCTTTATGGATAGAGGGGTGGAGAGAGGGGGTACTAGAGTCTTTATGGATAGAGGGGTGGAGAGAGGGGTTACTAGAGTATTTATGGATAGAGGAGTGGAGAGAGGGTACTAGATTCTTTATGGATAGAGGGGTGGAGAGAGGGTACCAGAGTATTTATGGATAGAGGGGTGGAGAGAGGGGTTACTAGAGTCTTTATGGATAGAGGGGTAGAGAGAGGGGTTACTAGAGTCTTTATGGATAGAGGGGTAGAGAGAGGGGTTACTAGAGTCTTTATGGATAGAGGGGTAGAGAGAGGGGTTACTAGAGTCTTTATGGATAGAGGGGTAGAGAGAGGGGTTACTAGAGTATTTAGGGATAGAGGGGTGGAGAGAGGGGTTACTAGAGTCTTTATGGATAGAGGGGTGGAGAGAGGGGTTACTAGAGTCTTTATGGATAGAGGGGTGGAGAGAGGGGTTACTAGAGTATTTATGGATAGAGGAGTGGAGAGAGGGTACCAGAGTATTTATGGATAGAGGGGTAGAGAGAGGGGTTACTAGAGTATTTATGGATAGAGGGGTGGAGAGAGGGGTTACTAGAGTATTTATGGATAGAGGGGTGGAGAGAGGGGTTACTAGAGTCTTTATGGATAGAGGGGTGGAGAGAGGGGTTACTAGAGTCTTTATGGATAGAGGGGTGGAGAGAGGGGTTACTAGAGTATTTATGGATAGAGGAGTGGAGAGAGGGTACCAGAGTATTTATGGATAGAGGGGTAGAGAGAGGGGTTACTAGAGTATTTATGGATAGAGGGGTGGAGAGAGGGGTTACTAGAGTCTTTATGGATAGAGGGGTGGAGAGAGGGGTTACTAGAGTATTTATGAATAGAGGGGTGGAGAGAGGGGTTACTAGAGTCTTTATGGATAGAGGGGTAGAGAGAGGGGTTACTAGAGTCTTATGGATAGAGGGGTAGAGAGAGGGGGTACTAGAGTCTTTATGGATAGAGGGGTGGAGAGAGGGGTTACTAGAGTCGTATGGATAGAGGAGTGGAGAGAAGGGGTACTAGAATTGTATGGATAGAGGGGTGGAGAGAGGGGGTACTAGAGTCTTTATGGATAGAGGGGTAGAGAGAGGGGTTACTAGAGTCTTATGGATAGAGGGGTGTAGAGAGGGGGTACTAGAGTCTTTATGGATAGAGGGGTGGAGGGGTTACTAGAGTCGTATGGATAGAGGAGTGGAGAGAGGGGGGTACTAGAATTGTATGGATAGAGGGGTGGAGAGAGGGGGTACTAGAGTCTTTATGGATAGAGGGGTGGAGAGAGGGGGTACTAGAGTCTTTATGGATAGAGGGGTGGAGAGAGGGGTTACCAGAGTATTTATGGATAGAGGGGTGGAGACAGGGTACTAGAGTCTTTGTGGATAGAGGGGTAGAGAGAGGGAGTACTAGAGTCTTTATGGATAGAGGGGTTGAGAGAAGGGGTACTAGAGTCTTTATGGATAGAGGGGTGGAGAGAGGGGGTACTAGAGTCTTTATGGATAGAGGGGTGGAGAGAGGGGTTACTTGAGTATTTATGGATAGAGGGGTAGAGAGAGGGGTTACTAGAGTCTTTATGGATAGAGGGGTGGAGAGAGGGGTTACTAGAGTCTTTATGGATAGAGGGGTAGAGAGAGGGGGTACTAGAGTCTTTATGGATAGAGGGGTAGAGAGGGGTTACTAGAGTCTTATGGATAGAGGGGTAGAGAGAGGGGGTACTAGAGTCTTTATGGATAGAGGGGTGGAGAGAGGGGTTACTAGAGTCGTATGGATAGAGGGGTGGAGAGAGGGGGTACTAGAATTGTATGGATAGAGAGGTGGAGAGAGGGGTTACTAGAGTCTTTATGGATAGAGGGGTAGAGAGAGGGGTTACTTGAGTATTTATGGATAGAGGGGTAGAGAGAGGGGTTACTAGAGTCTTAATGGATAGAGGGGTGGAGAGAGGGGGTACTAGAGTCTTCATGGATAGAGGGGTGGAGAGAGGGGTTACTAGAGTCTTTATGGATAGAGAGGTGGAGAGAGGGGTTACTAGAGTATTTATGGATAGATGGGTGGAGAGAGGGGTTCCTAGAGTTGTCATGGATAGAGGGGTGGAGAGAGAGAGTCTTTGTGGATAAAGGGGTGGAGAGAGGGGGTACTAGAATCTTTATGGATAGAGGGGTGGAAAGAGGGGTTACTAGAGTATTTATGGATAGAGGGGTGGAGAGAGGGGTTACTAGAGTCTTTATGGATAGAGGAGTGGGGAGAGGGGGGTACTAGAGTATTTATGGATAAAGGGGTGGAGAGAGGGGGTACTAGAGTCGTATGGATAGAGGGGTGGAAAGAGGGGGTACTAGAGTCTTATGGATAGAGAGGTGGAGAGAGGGGGTACTAGAGTCTTTATGGATAGAGGGGTGGAGAGAGGGGTACTAGAGTCTTTATGGATAGAGAGGTGGAGAGAGGGTACTAGAGTCTTTGTGGATAGAGGGGTGGAGAGGGGTTACTAGAGTCTTTATGGATAGAGGGGTAGAGAGAGGGGTTACTAGAGTCTTATGGATAGAGGGGTAGAGAGAGGGGGTACTAGAGTCTTTATGAATAGAGGGGTGGAGAGAGGGGTTACTAGAGTCTTATGGATAGGGGGGTAGAGAGAAGGGTTACTAGAGTCTTTATGGATAGAGGGGTGGAGAGAGGGGGTACTAGAGTCTTTATGGATAGAGGGGTGGAGAGAGGGGTTACTAGAGTCGTATTGATAGAGGAGTGGAGAGAGGGGGTACTAGAATTGTATGGATAGAGGGGTGGAGAGAGGGGGTACTAGAGTCGTATGGATAGAGGGGTGGAGAGAGGGGGTACTAGAGTCTAATGGATAGAGAGGTGGAGAGAGGGGGTACTAGAGTCTTTATGGATAGAGGGGTGGAGAGAGGGGGTACTAGAGTCTTTATGGATAGAGGGGTGGAGAGAGGGGTTACTAGAGTATTTATGGATAGAGGGGTGGAGAGAGGGTACTAGAGTCTTTGTGGATAGAGGGGTGGAGAGAGGGGTTACTAGAGTCTTTATGGATAGAGGGGTAGAGAGAGGGGGTACTAGAGTCTTTATGGATAGAGGGGTGGAGAGAGGGGGTACTAGAGTCTTTATGGATAAAGGGGTGGAGAGAGGGGGTACTAGAGTCTTTATGGATAGAGGGGTGGAGAGAGGGGTTACTTGTGTATTTATGGATAGAGGGGTAGAGAGAGGGGTTACTAGAGTCTTAATGGATAGAGGGGTGGAGAGAGGGGGTACTAGAGTCTTCATGGATAGAGGGGTGGAGAGAGGGGTTACTAGAGTCTTTATGGATAGAGAGGTGGAGAGAGGGGTTACTAGAGTATTTATGGATAGATGGGTGGAGAGAGGGGTTCCTAGAGTTGTCATGGATAGAGGGGTGGAGAGAGAGAGTCTTTGTGGATAAAGGGGTGGAGAGAGGGGGTACTAGAATCTTTATGGATAGAGGGGTGGAGAGAGGGGTTACTAGAGTATTTATGGATAGAGGGGTGGAGAGAGGGGTTACTAGAGTCTTTATGGATAGAGGAGTGGGGAGAGGGGGGTACTAGAGTATTTATGGATAAAGGGGTGGAGAGAGGGGGTACTAGAGTCGTATGGATAGAGGGGTGGAAAGAGGGGGTACTAGAGTCTTATGGATAGAGAGGTGGAGAGAGGGGGTACTAGAGTCTTTATGGATAGAGGGGTGGAGAGAGGGGTACTAGAGTCTTTATGGATAGAGAGGTGGAGAGAGGGTACTAGAGTCTTTGTGGATAGAGGGGTGGAGAGGGGTTACTAGAGTCTTTATGGATAGAGGGGTAGAGAGAGGGGTTACTAGAGTCTTATGGATAGAGGGGTAGAGAGAGGGGGTACTAGAGTCTTTATGAATAGAGGGGTGGAGAGAGGGGTTACTAGAGTCTTATGGATAGGGGGGTAGAGAGAAGGGTTACTAGAGTCTTTATGGATAGAGGGGTGGAGAGAGGGGGTACTAGAGTCTTTATGGATAGAGGGGTGGAGAGAGGGGTTACTAGAGTCGTATTGATAGAGGAGTGGAGAGAGGGGGTACTAGAATTGTATGGATAGAGGGGTGGAGAGAGGGGGTACTAGAGTCGTATGGATAGAGGGGTGGAGAGAGGGGGTACTAGAGTCTAATGGATAGAGAGGTGGAGAGAGGGGGTACTAGAGTCTTTATGGATAGAGGGGTGGAGAGAGGGGGTACTAGAGTCTTTATGGATAGAGGGGTGGAGAGAGGGGTTACTAGAGTATTTATGGATAGAGGGGTGGAGAGAGGGTACTAGAGTCTTTGTGGATAGAGGGGTGGAGAGAGGGGTTACTAGAGTCTTTATGGATAGAGGGGTAGAGAGAGGGGGTACTAGAGTCTTTATGGATAGAGGGGTGGAGAGAGGGGGTACTAGAGTCTTTATGGATAAAGGGGTGGAGAGAAGGGTTACTAGAGTCTTTATGGATAGAGGGGTGGAGAGAGGGGTTACTTGTGTATTTATGGATAGAGGGGTAGAGAGAGGGGTTACTAGAGTCTTAATGGATAGAGGGGTGGAGAGAGGGGGTACTAGAATCTTCATGGATAGAGGGGTGGAGAGAGGGGTTACTAGAGTTTTTATGGATAGAGAGGTGGAGAGAGGGGTTACTAGAGTATTTATGGATAGATGGGTGGAGAGAGGGGGTACTAGAGTTGTCATGGATAGAGGGGTGGAGAGAGGGGTTACTAGAGTCTTATGGATAGAGGGGTGGAGAGAGGGGGTACTAGAGTCTTTATGGATAGAGGGGTAGAGAGAGGGGTTACTAGAGTATTTATGGATAGAGGGGTGGAGAGAGGGTACTAGAGTCTTTGTGGATAGAGGGGTGGAGAGAGGGGTTACTAGAGTCTTTATGGATAGAGGGGTAGAGAGAGGGGGTACTAGAGTCTTTATGGATAGAGGGGTGGAGAGAGGGGGTACTAGAGTCTTTATGGATAAAGGGGTGGAGAGAGGGGGTACTAGAGTCTTTATGGATAGAGGGGTGGAGAGAGGGGTTACTTGTGTATTTATGGATAGAGGGGTAGAGAGAGGGGTTACTAGAGTCTTAATGGATAGAGGGGTGGAGAGAGGGGGTACTAGAGTCTTCATGGATAGAGGGGTGGAGAGAGGGGTTACTAGAGTCTTTATGGATAGAGAGGTGGAGAGAGGGGTTACTAGAGTATTTATGGATAGATGGGTGGAGAGAGGGGGTACTAGAGTTGTCATGGATAGAGGGGTGGAGAGAGGGGGTACTAGAGTCTTTATGGATAAAGGGGTGGAGAGAGGGGGTACTAGAGTCGTATGGATAGAGGGGTGGAGAGAGGGGGTACTAGAATTGTATGGATAGAGAGGTGGAGAGAGGGGTTACTAGAGTCTTTATGGATAGAGGGGTAGAGAGAGGGGTTACTTGAGTATTTATGGATAGAGGGGTAGAGAGAGGGGTTACTAGAGTCTTAATGGATAGAGGGGTGGAGAGAGGGGGTACTAGAGTCTTCATGGATAGAGGGGTGGAGAGAGGGGTTACTAGAGTCTTTATGGATAGAGAGGTGGAGAGAGGGGTTACTAGAGTATTTATGGATAGATGGGTGGAGAGAGGGGTTCCTAGAGTTGTCATGGATAGAGGGGTGGAGAGAGAGAGTCTTTGTGGATAAAGGGGTGGAGAGAGGGGGTACTAGAATCTTTATGGATAGAGGGGTGGAGAGAGGGGTTACTAGAGTATTTATGGATAGAGGGGTGGAGAGAGGGGTTACTAGAGTCTTTATGGATAGAGGAGTGGGGAGAGGGGGGTACTAGAGTATTTATGGATAAAGGGGTGGAGAGAGGGGGTACTAGAGTCGTATGGATAGAGGGGTGGAAAGAGGGGGTACTAGAGTCTTATGGATAGAGAGGTGGAGAGAGGGGGTACTAGAGTCTTTATGGATAGAGGGGTGGAGAGAGGGGTACTAGAGTCTTTATGGATAGAGAGGTGGAGAGAGGGTACTAGAGTCTTTGTGGATAGAGGGGTGGAGAGGGGTTACTAGAGTCTTTATGGATAGAGGGGTAGAGAGAGGGGTTACTAGAGTCTTATGGATAGAGGGGTAGAGAGAGGGGGTACTAGAGTCTTTATGAATAGAGGGGTGGAGAGAGGGGTTACTAGAGTCTTATGGATAGGGGGGTAGAGAGAAGGGTTACTAGAGTCTTTATGGATAGAGGGGTGGAGAGAGGGGGTACTAGAGTCTTTATGGATAGAGGGGTGGAGAGAGGGGTTACTAGAGTCGTATTGATAGAGGAGTGGAGAGAGGGGGTACTAGAATTGTATGGATAGAGGGGTGGAGAGAGGGGGTACTAGAGTCGTATGGATAGAGGGGTGGAGAGAGGGGGTACTAGAGTCTAATGGATAGAGAGGTGGAGAGAGGGGGTACTAGAGTCTTTATGGATAGAGGGGTGGAGAGAGGGGGTACTAGAGTCTTTATGGATAGAGGGGTGGAGAGAGGGGTTACTAGAGTATTTATGGATAGAGGGGTGGAGAGAGGGTACTAGAGTCTTTGTGGATAGAGGGGTGGAGAGAGGGGTTACTAGAGTCTTTATGGATAGAGGGGTAGAGAGAGGGGGTACTAGAGTCTTTATGGATAGAGGGGTGGAGAGAGGGGGTACTAGAGTCTTTATGGATAAAGGGGTGGAGAGAAGGGTTACTAGAGTCTTTATGGATAGAGGGGTGGAGAGAGGGGTTACTTGTGTATTTATGGATAGAGGGGTAGAGAGAGGGGTTACTAGAGTCTTAATGGATAGAGGGGTGGAGAGAGGGGGTACTAGAATCTTCATGGATAGAGGGGTGGAGAGAGGGGTTACTAGAGTTTTTATGGATAGAGAGGTGGAGAGAGGGGTTACTAGAGTATTTATGGATAGATGGGTGGAGAGAGGGGGTACTAGAGTTGTCATGGATAGAGGGGTGGAGAGAGGGGTTACTAGAGTCTTATGGATAGAGGGGTGGAGAGAGGGGGTACTAGAGTCTTTATGGATAGAGGGGTAGAGAGAGGGGTTACTAGAGTATTTATGGATAGAGGGGTGGAGAGAGGGTACTAGAGTCTTTGTGGATAGAGGGGTGGAGAGAGGGGTTACTAGAGTCTTTATGGATAGAGGGGTAGAGAGAGGGGGTACTAGAGTCTTTATGGATAGAGGGGTGGAGAGAGGGGGTACTAGAGTCTTTATGGATAAAGGGGTGGAGAGAGGGGGTACTAGAGTCTTTATGGATAGAGGGGTGGAGAGAGGGGTTACTTGTGTATTTATGGATAGAGGGGTAGAGAGAGGGGTTACTAGAGTCTTAATGGATAGAGGGGTGGAGAGAGGGGGTACTAGAGTCTTCATGGATAGAGGGGTGGAGAGAGGGGTTACTAGAGTCTTTATGGATAGAGAGGTGGAGAGAGGGGTTACTAGAGTATTTATGGATAGATGGGTGGAGAGAGGGGGTACTAGAGTTGTCATGGATAGAGGGGTGGAGAGAGGGGGTACTAGAGTCTTTATGGATAAAGGGGTGGAGAGAGGGGGTACTAGAGTCGTATGGATAGAGGGGTGGAGAGAGGGGGTACTAGAATTGTATGGATAGAGAGGTGGAGAGAGGGGTTACTAGAGTCTTTATGGATAGAGGGGTAGAGAGAGGGGTTACTTGAGTATTTATGGATAGAGGGGTAGAGAGAGGGGTTACTAGAGTCTTAATGGATAGAGGGGTGGAGAGAGGGGGTACTAGAGTCTTCATGGATAGAGGGGTGGAGAGAGGGGTTACTAGAGTCTTTATGGATAGAGAGGTGGAGAGAGGGGTTACTAGAGTATTTATGGATAGATGGGTGGAGAGAGGGGTTCCTAGAGTTGTCATGGATAGAGGGGTGGAGAGAGAGAGTCTTTGTGGATAAAGGGGTGGAGAGAGGGGGTACTAGAATCTTTATGGATAGAGGGGTGGAGAGAGGGGTTACTAGAGTATTTATGGATAGAGGGGTGGAGAGAGGGGTTACTAGAGTCTTTATGGATAGAGGAGTGGGGAGAGGGGGGTACTAGAGTATTTATGGATAAAGGGGTGGAGAGAGGGGGTACTAGAGTCGTATGGATAGAGGGGTGGAAAGAGGGGGTACTAGAGTCTTATGGATAGAGAGGTGGAGAGAGGGGGTACTAGAGTCTTTATGAATAGAGGGGTGGAGAGAGGGGTTACTAGAGTCTTATGGATAGAGGGGTGGAGAGAGGGGTTACTAGAGTCGTATTGATAGAGGAGTGGAGAGAGGGGGTACTAGAATTGTATGGATAGAGGGGTGGAGAGAGGGGGTACTAGAGTCGTATGGATAGAGGGGTGTACAGAGAGGGGGTACTAGAGTCTAATGGATAGAGAGGTGGAGAGAGGGGGTACTAGAGTCTTTATGGATAGAGGGGTGGAGAGAGGGGGTACTAGAGTCTTTATGGATAGAGGGGTGGAGAGAGGGGTTACTAGAGTATTTATGGATAGAGGGGTGGAGAGAGGGTACTAGAGTCTTTGTGGATAGAGGGGTGGAGAGAGGGGTTACTAGAGTCTTTATGGATAGAGGGGTAGAGAGAGGGGGTACTAGAGTCTTTATGGATAGAGGGGTGGAGAGAGGGGGTACTAGAGTCTTTATGGATAAAGGGGTGGAGAGAGGGGGTACTAGAGTCTTTATGGATAGAGGGGTGGAGAGAGGGGTTACTTGTGTATTTATGGATAGAGGGGTAGAGAGAGGGGTTACTAGAGTCTTAATGGATAGAGGGGTGGAGAGAGGGGGTACTAGAATCTTCATGGATAGAGGGGTGGAGAGAGGGGTTACTAGAGTTTTTATGGATAGAGAGGTGGAGAGAGGGGTTACTAGAGTATTTATGGATAGATGGGTGGAGAGAGGGGGTACTAGAGTTGTCATGGATAGAGGGGTGGAGAGAGGGGGTACTAGAGTCTTTATGGATAGAGGGGTAGAGAGAAGGGGTACTAGAGTCTTTATGGATAGAGGGGTGGAGAGAGGGTACTAGAGTCTTTGTGGATAGAGGGGTGGAGAGGGGTTACTAGAGTCTTTATGGATAGAGGGGTAGAGAGAGGGGTTACTAGAGTCTTATGGATAGAGGGGTAGAGAGAGGGGGTACTAGAGTCTTTATGAATAGAGGGGTGGAGAGAGGGGTTACTAGAGTCTTATGGATAGGGGGGTAGAGAGAAGGGTTACTAGAGTCTTTACGGATAGAGGGGTGGAGAGAGGGGGTACTAGAGTCTTTATGGATAGAGGGGTGGAGAGAGGGGTTACTAGAGTCGTATTGATAGAGGAGTGGAGAGAGGGGGTAATAGAATTGTATGGATAGAGGGGTGGAGAGAGGGGTACTAGAGTCGTATGGATAGAGGGGTAGAGAGAGGGGGTACTAGAGTCTTTATGAATAGAGGGGTGGAGAGAGGGGTTACTAGAGTCTTATGGATAGAGGGGTGGAGAGAGGGGGTACTAGAGTCTTTATGGATAGAGGGGTAGAGAGAGGGGTTACTAGAGTATTTATGGATAGAGGGGTGGAGAGAGGGTACTAGAGTCTTTGTGGATAGAGGGGTGGAGAGAGGGGTTACTAGAGTCTTTATGGATAGAGGGGTAGAGAGAGGGGGTACTAGAGTCTTTATGGATAGAGGGGTGGAGAGAGGGGGTACTAGAGTCTTTATGGATAAAGGGGTGGAGAGAGGGGGTACTAGAGTCTTTATGGATAGAGGGGTGGAGAGAGGGGTTACTTGTGTATTTATGGATAGAGGGGTAGAGAGAGGGCTTACTAGAGTCTTAATGGATAGAGGGGTGGAGAGAGGGGGTACTAGAGTCTTCATGGATAGAGGGGTGGAGAGAGGGGTTACTAGAGTCTTTATGGATAGAGAGGTGGAGAGAGGGGTTACTAGAGTATTTATGGATAGATGGGTGGAGAGAGGGGGTACTAGAGTTGTCATGGATAGAGGGGTGGAGAGAGGGGGTACTAGAGTCTTTATGGATAGAGGGGTAGAGAGAGGGGGTACTAGAGTCTTTATGGATAGAGGGGTGGAGAGAGGGGTTACTAGAGTCTTTATGGATCGAGGGGTAGAGAGAGGGGTTACTAGAGTCTTTATGGATAGAGGGGTGGAGAGAGGGGTTACTAGAGTCGTATGGATAGAGGAGTGGAGAGAAGGGGTACTAGAATTGTATGGATAGAGGGGTGGAGAGAGGGGGTACTAGAGTCTTTATGGATAGAGGGGTAGAGAGAGGGGTTACTAGAGTCTTATGGATAGAGGGGTAGAGAGAGGGGGTACTAGAGTCTTTATGGATAGAGGGGTGGAGGGGTTACTAGAGTCGTATGGATAGAGGAGTGGAGAGAGGGGGGTACTAGAATTGTATGGATAGAGGGGTGGAGAGAGGGGGTACTAGAGTCTTTATGGATAGAGGGGTGGAGAGAGGGGGTACTAGAGTCTTTATGGATAGAGGGGTGGAGAGAGGGGTTACCAGAGTATTTATGGATAGAGGGGTGGAGACAGGGTACTAGAGTCTTTGTGGATAGAGGGGTAGAGAGAGGGAGTACTAGAGTCTTTATGGATAGAGGGGTTGAGAGAAGGGGTACTAGAGTCTTTATGGATAGAGGGGTGGAGAGAGGGGGTACTAGAGTCTTTATGGATAGAGGGGTGGAGAGAGGGGTTACTTGAGTATTTATGGATAGAGGGGTAGAGAGAGGGGTTACTAGAGTCTTTATGGATAGAGGGGTGGAGAGAGGGGTTACTAGAGTCTTTATGGATAGAGGGGTAGAGAGAGGGGGTACTAGAGTCTTTATGGATAGAGGGGTAGAGAGGGGTTACTAGAGTCTTATGGATAGAGGGGTAGAGAGAGGGGGTACTAGAGTCTTTATGGATAGAGGGGTGGAGAGAGGGGTTACTAGAGTCGTATGGATAGAGGGGTGGAGAGAGGGGGTACTAGAATTGTATGGATAGAGAGGTGGAGAGAGGGGTTACTAGAGTCTTTATGGATAGAGGGGTAGAGAGAGGGGTTACTTGAGTATTTATGGATAGAGGGGTAGAGAGAGGGGTTACTAGAGTCTTAATGGATAGAGGGGTGGAGAGAGGGGGTACTAGAGTCTTCATGGATAGAGGGGTGGAGAGAGGGGTTACTAGAGTCTTTATGGATAGAGAGGTGGAGAGAGGGGTTACTAGAGTATTTATGGATAGATGGGTGGAGAGAGGGGTTCCTAGAGTTGTCATGGATAGAGGGGTGGAGAGAGAGAGTCTTTGTGGATAAAGGGGTGGAGAGAGGGGGTACTAGAATCTTTATGGATAGAGGGGTGGAGAGAGGGGTTACTAGAGTATTTATGGATAGAGGGGTGGAGAGAGGGGTTACTAGAGTCTTTATGGATAGAGGAGTGGGGAGAGGGGGGTACTAGAGTATTTATGGATAAAGGGGTGGAGAGAGGGGGTACTAGAGTCGTATGGATAGAGGGGTGGAAAGAGGGGGTACTAGAGTCTTATGGATAGAGAGGTGGAGAGAGGGGGTACTAGAGTCTTTATGGATAGAGGGGTGGAGAGAGGGGTACTAGAGTCTTTATGGATAGAGAGGTGGAGAGAGGGTACTAGAGTCTTTGTGGATAGAGGGGTGGAGAGGGGTTACTAGAGTCTTTATGGATAGAGGGGTAGAGAGAGGGGTTACTAGAGTCTTATGGATAGAGGGGTAGAGAGAGGGGGTACTAGAGTCTTTATGAATAGAGGGGTGGAGAGAGGGGTTACTAGAGTCTTATGGATAGGGGGGTAGAGAGAAGGGTTACTAGAGTCTTTATGGATAGAGGGGTGGAGAGAGGGGGTACTAGAGTCTTTATGGATAGAGGGGTGGAGAGAGGGGTTACTAGAGTCGTATTGATAGAGGAGTGGAGAGAGGGGGTACTAGAATTGTATGGATAGAGGGGTGGAGAGAGGGGGTACTAGAGTCGTATGGATAGAGGGGTGGAGAGAGGGGGTACTAGAGTCTAATGGATAGAGAGGTGGAGAGAGGGGGTACTAGAGTCTTTATGGATAGAGGGGTGGAGAGAGGGGGTACTAGAGTCTTTATGGATAGAGGGGTGGAGAGAGGGGTTACTAGAGTATTTATGGATAGAGGGGTGGAGAGAGGGTACTAGAGTCTTTGTGGATAGAGGGGTGGAGAGAGGGGTTACTAGAGTCTTTATGGATAGAGGGGTAGAGAGAGGGGGTACTAGAGTCTTTATGGATAGAGGGGTGGAGAGAGGGGGTACTAGAGTCTTTATGGATAAAGGGGTGGAGAGAGGGGGTACTAGAGTCTTTATGGATAGAGGGGTGGAGAGAGGGGTTACTTGTGTATTTATGGATAGAGGGGTAGAGAGAGGGGTTACTAGAGTATTTATGGATAGATGGGTGGAGAGAGGGGGTACTAGAGTTGTCATGGATAGAGGGGTGGAGAGAGGGGGTACTAGAATCTTCATGGATAGAGGGGTGGAGAGAGGGGTTACTAGAGTTTTTATGGATAGAGAGGTGGAGAGAGGGGTTACTAGAGTATTTATGGATAGATGGGTGGAGAGAGGGGGTACTAGAGTTGTCATGGATAGAGGGGTGGAGAGAGGGGGTACTAGAGTCTTTATGGATAGAGGGGTAGAGAGAAGGGGTACTAGAGTCTTTATGGATAGAGGGGTGGAGAGAGGGTACTAGAGTCTTTGTGGATAGAGGGGTGGAGAGGGGTTACTAGAGTCTTTATGGATAGAGGGGTAGAGAGAGGGGTTACTAGAGTCTTATGGATAGAGGGGTAGAGAGAGGGGGTACTAGAGTCTTTATGAATAGAGGGGTGGAGAGAGGGGTTACTAGAGTCTTATGGATAGGGGGGTAGAGAGAAGGGTTACTAGAGTCTTTACGGATAGAGGGGTGGAGAGAGGGGGTACTAGAGTCTTTATGGATAGAGGGGTGGAGAGAGGGGTTACTAGAGTCGTATTGATAGAGGAGTGGAGAGAGGGGGTAATAGAATTGTATGGATAGAGGGGTGGAGAGAGGGGTACTAGAGTCGTATGGATAGAGGGGTAGAGAGAGGGGGTACTAGAGTCTTTATGAATAGAGGGGTGGAGAGAGGGGTTACTAGAGTCTTATGGATAGAGGGGTGGAGAGAGGGGGTACTAGAGTCTTTATGGATAGAGGGGTAGAGAGAGGGGTTACTAGAGTATTTATGGATAGAGGGGTGGAGAGAGGGTACTAGAGTCTTTGTGGATAGAGGGGTGGAGAGAGGGGTTACTAGAGTCTTTATGGATAGAGGGGTAGAGAGAGGGGGTACTAGAGTCTTTATGGATAGAGGGGTGGAGAGAGGGGGTACTAGAGTCTTTATGGATAAAGGGGTGGAGAGAGGGGGTACTAGAGTCTTTATGGATAGAGGGGTGGAGAGAGGGGTTACTTGTGTATTTATGGATAGAGGGGTAGAGAGAGGGGTTACTAGAGTCTTAATGGATAGAGGGGTGGAGAGAGGGGGTACTAGAGTCTTCATGGATAGAGGGGTGGAGAGAGGGGTTACTAGAGTCTTTATGGATAGAGAGGTGGAGAGAGGGGTTACTAGAGTATTTATGGATAGATGGGTGGAGAGAGGGGGTACTAGAGTTGTCATGGATAGAGGGGTGGAGAGAGGGGGTACTAGAGTCTTTATGGATAAAGGGGTGGAGAGAGGGGGTACTAGAGTCGTATGGATAGAGGGGTGGAGAGAGGGGGTACTAGAATTGTATGGATAGAGAGGTGGAGAGAGGGGTTACTAGAGTCTTTATGGATAGAGGGGTAGAGAGAGGGGTTACTTGAGTATTTATGGATAGAGGGGTAGAGAGAGGGGTTACTAGAGTCTTAATGGATAGAGGGGTGGAGAGAGGGGGTACTAGAGTCTTCATGGATAGAGGGGTGGAGAGAGGGGTTACTAGAGTCTTTATGGATAGAGAGGTGGAGAGAGGGGTTACTAGAGTATTTATGGATAGATGGGTGGAGAGAGGGGTTCCTAGAGTTGTCATGGATAGAGGGGTGGAGAGAGAGAGTCTTTGTGGATAAAGGGGTGGAGAGAGGGGGTACTAGAATCTTTATGGATAGAGGGGTGGAGAGAGGGGTTACTAGAGTATTTATGGATAGAGGGGTGGAGAGAGGGGTTACTAGAGTCTTTATGGATAGAGGAGTGGGGAGAGGGGGGTACTAGAGTATTTATGGATAAAGGGGTGGAGAGAGGGGGTACTAGAGTCGTATGGATAGAGGGGTGGAAAGAGGGGGTACTAGAGTCTTATGGATAGAGAGGTGGAGAGAGGGGGTACTAGAGTCTTTATGGATAGAGGGGTGGAGAGAGGGGTACTAGAGTCTTTATGGATAGAGAGGTGGAGAGAGGGTACTAGAGTCTTTGTGGATAGAGGGGTGGAGAGGGGTTACTAGAGTCTTTATGGATAGAGGGGTAGAGAGAGGGGTTACTAGAGTCTTATGGATAGAGGGGTAGAGAGAGGGGGTACTAGAGTCTTTATGAATAGAGGGGTGGAGAGAGGGGTTACTAGAGTCTTATGGATAGGGGGGTAGAGAGAAGGGTTACTAGAGTCTTTATGGATAGAGGGGTGGAGAGAGGGGGTACTAGAGTCTTTATGGATAGAGGGGTGGAGAGAGGGGTTACTAGAGTCGTATTGATAGAGGAGTGGAGAGAGGGGGTACTAGAATTGTATGGATAGAGGGGTGGAGAGAGGGGGTACTAGAGTCGTATGGATAGAGGGGTGGAGAGAGGGGGTACTAGAGTCTAATGGATAGAGAGGTGGAGAGAGGGGGTACTAGAGTCTTTATGGATAGAGGGGTGGAGAGAGGGGGTACTAGAGTCTTTATGGATAGAGGGGTGGAGAGAGGGGTTACTAGAGTATTTATGGATAGAGGGGTGGAGAGAGGGTACTAGAGTCTTTGTGGATAGAGGGGTGGAGAGAGGGGTTACTAGAGTCTTTATGGATAGAGGGGTAGAGAGAGGGGGTACTAGAGTCTTTATGGATAGAGGGGTGGAGAGAGGGGGTACTAGAGTCTTTATGGATAAAGGGGTGGAGAGAGGGGGTACTAGAGTCTTTATGGATAGAGGGGTGGAGAGAGGGGTTACTTGTGTATTTATGGATAGAGGGGTAGAGAGAGGGGTTACTAGAGTCTTAATGGATAGAGGGGTGGAGAGAGGGGGTACTAGAATCTTCATGGATAGAGGGGTGGAGAGAGAGGTTACTAGAGTTTTTATGGATAGAGAGGTGGAGAGAGGGGTTACTAGAGTATTTATGGATAGATGGGTGGAGAGAGGGGGTACTAGAGTTGTCATGGATAGAGGGGTGGAGAGAGGGGGTACTAGAGTCTTTATGGATAGAGGGGTAGAGAGAAGGGGTACTAGAGTCTTTATGGATAGAGGGGTGGAGAGAGGGTACTAGAGTCTTTGTGGATAGAGGGGTGGAGAGGGGTTACTAGAGTCTTTATGGATAGAGGGGTAGAGAGAGGGGTTACTAGAGTCTTATGGATAGAGGGGTAGAGAGAGGGGGTACTAGAGTCTTTATGAATAGAGGGGTGGAGAGAGGGGTTACTAGAGTCTTATGGATAGGGGGGTAGAGAGAAGGGTTACTAGAGTCTTTACGGATAGAGGGGTGGAGAGAGGGGGTACTAGAGTCTTTATGGATAGAGGGGTGGAGAGAGGGGTTACTAGAGTCGTATTGATAGAGGAGTGGAGAGAGGGGGTAATAGAATTGTATGGATAGAGGGGTGGAGAGAGGGGTACTAGAGTCGTATGGATAGAGGGGTAGAGAGAGGGGGTACTAGAGTCTTTATGAATAGAGGGGTGGAGAGAGGGGTTACTAGAGTCTTATGGATAGAGGGGTGGAGAGAGGGGGTACTAGAGTCTTTATGGGTAGAGGGGTAGAGAGAGGGGTTACTAGAGTATTTATGGATAGAGGGGTGGAGAGAGGGTACTAGAGTCTTTGTGGATAGAGGGGTGGAGAGAGGGGTTACTAGAGTCTTTATGGATAGAGGGGTAGAGAGAGGGGGTACTAGAGTCTTTATGGATAGAGGGGTGGAGAGAGGGGGTACTAGAGTCTTTATGGATAAAGGGGTGGAGAGAGGGGGTACTAGAGTCTTTATGGATAGAGGGGTGGAGAGAGGGGTTACTTGTGTATTTATGGATAGAGGGGTAGAGAGAGGGGTTACTAGAGTCTTAATGGATAGAGGGGTGGAGAGAGGGGGTACTAGAGTCTTCATGGATAGAGGGGTGGAGAGAGGGGTTACTAGAGTCTTTATGGATAGAGAGGTGGAGAGAGGGGTTACTAGAGTATTTATGGATAGATGGGTGGAGAGAGGGGGTACTAGAGTTGTCATGGATAGAGGGGTGGAGAGAGGGGGTACTAGAGTCTTTATGGATAGAGGGGTAGAGAGAGGGGGTACTAGAGTCTTTATGGATAGAGGGGTGGAGAGAGGGGTTACTAGAGTCTTTATGGATCGAGGGGTAGAGAGAGGGGTTACTAGAGTCTTTATGGATAGAGGGGTGGAGAGAGGGGTTACTAGAGTCTTATGGATAGAGGGGTAGAGAGAAGGGTTACTAGAGTCTTTATGGATAGAGGGGTAGAGAGAGGGGGTACTAGAGTCTTTATGAATAGAGGGGTGGAGAGAGGGGTTACTAGAGTCTTATGGATAGAGGGGTGGAGAGAGGGGTTACTAGAGTCGTATTGATAGAGGAGTGGAGAGAGGGGGTACTAGAATTGTATGGATAGAGGGGTGGAGAGAGGGGGTACTAGAGTCGTATGGATAGAGGGGTGTAGAGAGAGGGGGTACTAGAGTCTAATGGATAGAGAGGTGGAGAGAGGGGGTACTAGAGTCTTTATGGATAGAGGGGTGGAGAGAGGGGGTACTAGAGTCTTTATGGATAGAGGGGTGGAGAGAGGGGTTACTAGAGTATTTATGGATAGAGGGGTGGAGAGAGGGTACTAGAGTCTTTGTGGATAGAGGGGTGGAGAGAGGGGTTACTAGAGTCTTTATGGATAGAGGGGTAGAGAGAGGGGGTACTAGAGTCTTTATGGATAGAGGGGTGGAGAGAGGGGGTACTAGAGTCGTATTGATAGAGGAGTGGAGAGAGGGGGTACTAGAATCTTCATGGATAGAGGGGTGGAGAGAGGAGTTACTAGAGTTTTTATGGATAGAGAGGTGGAGAGAGGGGTTACTAGAGTATTTATGGATAGATGGGTGGAGAGAGGGGGTACTAGAGTTGTCATGGATAGAGGGGTGGAGAGAGGGGGTACTAGAGTCTTTATGGATAGAGGGGTAGAGAGAAGGGGTACTAGAGTCTTTATGGATAGAGGGGTGGAGAGAGGGTACTAGAGTCTTTGTGGATAGAGGGGTGGAGAGGGGTTACTAGAGTCTTTATGGATAGAGGGGTAGAGAGAGGGGTTACTAGAGTCTTATGGATAGAGGGGTAGAGAGAGGGGGTACTAGAGTCTTTATGAATAGAGGGGTGGAGAGAGGGGTTACTAGAGTCTTATGGATAGGGGGGTAGAGAGAAGGGTTACTAGAGTCTTTACGGATAGAGGGGTGGAGAGAGGGGGTACTAGAGTCTTTATGGATAGAGGGGTGGAGAGAGGGGTTACTAGAGTCGTATTGATAGAGGAGTGGAGAGAGGGGGTAATAGAATTGTATGGATAGAGGGGTGGAGAGAGGGGTACTAGAGTCGTATGGATAGAGGGGTAGAGAGAGGGGGTACTAGAGTCTTTATGAATAGAGGGGTGGAGAGAGGGGTTACTAGAGTCTTATGGATAGAGGGGTGGAGAGAGGGGGTACTAGAGTCTTTATGGGTAGAGGGGTAGAGAGAGGGGTTACTAGAGTATTTATGGATAGAGGGGTGGAGAGAGGGTACTAGAGTCTTTGTGGATAGAGGGGTGGAGAGAGGGGTTACTAGAGTCTTTATGGATAGAGGGGTAGAGAGAGGGGGTACTAGAGTCTTTATGGATAGAGGGGTGGAGAGAGGGGGTACTAGAGTCTTTATGGATAAAGGGGTGGAGAGAGGGGGTACTAGAGTCTTTATGGATAGAGGGGTGGAGAGAGGGGTTACTTGTGTATTTATGGATAGAGGGGTAGAGAGAGGGGTTACTAGAGTCTTAATGGATAGAGGGGTGGAGAGAGGGGGTACTAGAGTCTTCATGGATAGAGGGGTGGAGAGAGGGGTTACTAGAGTCTTTATGGATAGAGAGGTGGAGAGAGGGGTTACTAGAGTATTTATGGATAGATGGGTGGAGAGAGGGGGTACTAGAGTTGTCATGGATAGAGGGGTGGAGAGAGGGGGTACTAGAGTCTTTATGGATAGAGGGGTAGAGAGAGGGGGTACTAGAGTCTTTATGGATAGAGGGGTGGAGAGAGGGGTTACTAGAGTCTTTATGGATCGAGGGGTAGAGAGAGGGGTTACTAGAGTCTTTATGGATAGAGGGGTGGAGAGAGGGGTTACTAGAGTCTTATGGATAGAGGGGTAGAGAGAAGGGTTACTAGAGTCTTTATGGATAGAGGGGTAGAGAGAGGGGGTACTAGAGTCTTTATGAATAGAGGGGTGGAGAGAGGGGTTACTAGAGTCTTATGGATAGAGGGGTGGAGAGAGGGGTTACTAGAGTCGTATTGATAGAGGAGTGGAGAGAGGGGGTACTAGAATTGTATGGATAGAGGGGTGGAGAGAGGGGGTACTAGAGTCGTATGGATAGAGGGGTGTAGAGAGAGGGGGTACTAGAGTCTAATGGATAGAGAGGTGGAGAGAGGGGGTACTAGAGTCTTTATGGATAGAGGGGTGGAGAGAGGGGGTACTAGAGTCTTTATGGATAGAGGGGTGGAGAGAGGGGTTACTAGAGTATTTATGGATAGAGGGGTGGAGAGAGGGTACTAGAGTCTTTGTGGATAGAGGGGTGGAGAGAGGGGTTACTAGAGTCTTTATGGATAGAGGGGTAGAGAGAGGGGGTACTAGAGTCTTTATGGATAGAGGGGTGGAGAGAGGGGGTACTAGAGTCTTTATGGATAAAGGGGTGGAGAGAGGGGGTACTAGAGTCTTTATGGATAGAGGGGTGGAGAGAGGGGTTACTTGTGTATTTATGGATAGAGGGGTAGAGAGAGGGGTTACTAGAGTCTTAATGGATAGAGGGGTGGAGAGAGGGGGTACTAGAATCTTCATGGATAGAGGGGTGGAGAGAGGGGTTACTAGAGTTTTTATGGATAGAGAGGTGGAGAGAGGGGTTACTAGAGTATTTATGGATAGATGGGTGGAGAGAGGGGGTACTAGAGTTGTCATGGATAGAGGGGTGGAGAGAGGGGGTACTAGAGTCTTTATGGATAGAGGGGTAGAGAGAAGGGGTACTAGAGTCTTTATGGATAGAGGGGTGGAGAGAGGGTACTAGAGTCTTTGTGGATAGAGGGGTGGAGAGGGGTTACTAGAGTCTTTATGGATAGAGGGGTAGAGAGAGGGGTTACTAGAGTCTTATGGATAGAGGGGTAGAGAGAGGGGGTACTAGAGTCTTTATGAATAGAGGGGTGGAGAGAGGGGTTACTAGAGTCTTATGGATAGGGGGGTAGAGAGAAGGGTTACTAGAGTCTTTACGGATAGAGGGGTGGAGAGAGGGGGTACTAGAGTCTTTATGGATAGAGGGGTGGAGAGAGGGGTTACTAGAGTCGTATTGATAGAGGAGTGGAGAGAGGGGGTAATAGAATTGTATGGATAGAGGGGTGGAGAGAGGGGTACTAGAGTCGTATGGATAGAGGGGTAGAGAGAGGGGGTACTAGAGTCTTTATGAATAGAGGGGTGGAGAGAGGGGTTACTAGAGTCTTATGGATAGAGGGGTGGAGAGAGGGGGTACTAGAGTCTTTATGGATAGAGGGGTAGAGAGAGGGGTTACTAGAGTATTTATGGATAGAGGGGTGGAGAGAGGGTACTAGAGTCTTTGTGGATAGAGGGGTGGAGAGAGGGGTTACTAGAGTCTTTATGGATAGAGGGGTAGAGAGAGGGGGTACTAGAGTCTTTATGGATAGAGGGGTGGAGAGAGGGGGTACTAGAGTCTTTATGGATAAAGGGGTGGAGAGAGGGGGTACTAGAGTCTTTATGGATAGAGGGGTGGAGAGAGGGGTTACTTGTGTATTTATGGATAGAGGGGTAGAGAGAGGGCTTACTAGAGTCTTAATGGATAGAGGGGTGGAGAGAGGGGGTACTAGAGTCTTCATGGATAGAGGGGTGGAGAGAGGGGTTACTAGAGTCTTTATGGATAGAGAGGTGGAGAGAGGGGTTACTAGAGTATTTATGGATAGATGGGTGGAGAGAGGGGGTACTAGAGTTGTCATGGATAGAGGGGTGGAGAGAGGGGGTACTAGAGTCTTTATGGATAGAGGGGTAGAGAGAGGGGTTACTAGAGTCTTTATGGATCGAGGGGTAGAGAGAGGGGTTACTAGAGTCTTTATGGATAGAGGGGTGGAGAGAGGGGTTACTAGAGTCTTTATGGATAGAGAGGTGGAGAGAGGGGTTACTAGAGTATTTATGGATAGATGGGTGGAGAGAGGGGTTACTTGTGTATTTATGGATAGAGGGGTAGAGAGAGGGGTTACTAGAGTCTTAATGGATAGAGGGGTGGAGAGAGGGGGTACTAGAGTCTTCATGGATAGAGGGGTGGAGAGAGGGGTTACTAGAGTCTTTATGGATAGAGAGGTGGAGAGAGGGGTTACTAGAGTATTTATGGATAGATGGGTGGAGAGAGGGGGTACTAGAGTTGTCATGGATAGAGGGGTGGAGAGAGGGGGTACTAGAGTCTTTATGGATAGAGGGGTAGAGAGAGGGGGTACTAGAGTCTTTATGGATAGAGGGGTGGAGAGAGGGGTTACTAGAGTCTTTATGGATCGAGGGGTAGAGAGAGGGGTTACTAGAGTCTTTATGGATAGAGGGGTGGAGAGAGGGGTTACTAGAGTCTTATGGATAGAGGGGTAGAGAGAAGGGTTACTAGAGTCTTTATGGATAGAGGGGTAGAGAGAGGGGGTACTAGAGTCTTTATGAATAGAGGGGTGGAGAGAGGGGTTACTAGAGTCTTATGGATAGAGGGGTGGAGAGAGGGGTTACTAGAGTCGTATTGATAGAGAGGTGGAGAGAGGGGTTACTAGAGTATTTATGGATAGATGGGTGGAGAGAGGGGTTACTTGTGTATTTATGGATAGAGGGGTAGAGAGAGGGGTTACTAGAGTCTTAATGGATAGAGGGGTGGAGAGAGGGGGTACTAGAGTCTTCATGGATAGAGGGGTGGAGAGAGGGGTTACTAGAGTCTTTATGGATAGAGAGGTGGAGAGAGGGGTTACTAGAGTATTTATGGATAGATGGGTGGAGAGAGGGGGTACTAGAGTTGTCATGGATAGAGGGGTGGAGAGGGGGTACTAGAGTCTTTATGGATAGAGGGGTAGAGAGAGGGGGTACTAGAGTCTTTATGGATAGAGGGGTGGAGAGAGGGGTTACTAGAGTCTTTATGGATCGAGGGGTAGAGAGAGGGGTTACTAGAGTCTTTATGGATAGAGGGGTGGAGAGAGGGGTTACTAGAGTCTTATGGATAGAGGGGTAGAGAGAAGGGTTACTAGAGTCTTTATGGATAGAGGGGTAGAGAGAGGGGGTACTAGAGTCTTTATGAATAGAGGGGTGGAGAGAGGGGTTACTAGAGTCTTATGGATAGAGGGGTGGAGAGAGGGGTTACTAGAGTCGTATTGATAGAGGAGTGGAGAGAGGGGGTACTAGAATTGTATGGATAGAGGGGTGGAGAGAGGGGGTACTAGAGTCGTATGGATAGAGGGGTGTAGAGAGAGGGGGTACTAGAGTCTAATGGATAGAGAGGTGGAGAGAGGGGGTACTAGAGTATTTATGGATAGAGGGGTAGAGAGAGGGGTTACTAGAGTATTTATGGATAGAGGGGTGGAGAGAGGGTACTAGAGTCTTTGTGGATAGAGGGGTGGAGAGAGGGGTTACTAGAGTCTTTATGGATTGAGGGGTAGAGAGAGGGGGTACTAGAGTCTTTATGGATAGAGGGGTGGAGAGAGGGGGTACTAGAGTCTTTATGGATAAAGGGGTGGAGAGAGGGGGTACTAGAGTCTTTATGGATAGAGGGGTGGAGAGAGGGGTTACTTGAGTATTTATGGATAGAGGGGTAGAGAGAGGGGTTACTAGAGTCTTTATGAATAGAGGGGTGGAGAGAGGGGTTACTAGAGTCTTATGGATAGAGGGATAGAGAGAAGGGTTACTAGAGTCTTTATGGATAGAGGGGTGGAGAGAGGGGGTACTAGAGTCTTTATGGATAGAGGGGTGGAGAGAGGGGGTACTAGAGTCTTTATGGATAGAGGGGTGGAGAGAGGGGTTACTTGAGTATTTATGGATAGAGGGGTAGAGAGAGGGGTTACTAGAGTCTTAATGGATAGAGGGGTGGAGAGAGGGGGTACTAGAGTCTTCATGGATAGAGGGGTGGAGAGAGGGGTTACTAGAGTCTTTATGGATAGAGAGGTGGAGAGAGGGGTTACTAGAGTATTTATGGATAGATGGGTGGAGAGAGGGGGTACTAGAGTAGTCATGGATAGAGGGGTGGAGAGAGGGGGTACTAGAGTCTTTATGGATAGAGGGGTAGAGAGAGGGGTTACTAGAGTCTTTATGAATAGAGGGGTGGGGAGAGGGGTTACTAGAGTCTTATGGATAGAGGGGTAGAGACAAGGGTTACTAGAGTCTTTATGGATAGAGGGGTGGAGAGAGGGGGTACTAGAGTCTTTATGGATAGAGGGGTGGAGAGAGGGGTTACTAGAGTCGTATTGATAGAGGAGTGGAGAGAGGGGGTACTAGAATTGTATGGATAGAGGGGTGGAGAGAGGGGGTACTAGAGTCTTTATGGATAGAGGGGTAGAGAGAGGGGTTACTAGAGTCTTTATGGATAGAGGGGTAGAGAGAGAAGGTACTAGAGTCTTTATGGATAGAGGGGTGGAGAGAGGGGGTACTAGAGTCTTTATGGATAGAGGGGTAGAGAGAGGGGGTACTAGAGTCTTTATGGATAGAGGGGTGGAGAGAGGGGTTACTAGAGTCGTATTGATAGAGGAGTGGAGAGAGGGGGTACTAGAATTGTATGGATAGAGGGGTGGAGAGAGGGGGTACTAGAGTCTTTATGGATAGAGGGGTAGAGAGAGGGGTTACTAGAGTCTTTATGGATAGAGGGGTAGAGAGAGAAGGTACTAGAGTCTTTATGGATAGAGGGGTGGAGAGAGGGGGTACTAGAGTCTTTATGGATAGAGGGGTAGAGAGAGGGATTACTAGAGTCTTTATGGATAGAGGGGTAGAGAGAGGGGTTACTAGAGTATTTATGGATAGAGGGTAGAGAGAGGGGTTACTAGAGTCTTTATGGATAGAGTGGTAGAGAGAGGATTTACCTGGGAGTAGTGAGAGTCTTTAGGGCTGGGAGTAGTCTTTAGAGAGAGTCTTTAGGGCTGGGAGTAGTGAGAGTTGGGGGGATAGTGCTTACAGACAGGGCCTACTAGCCACTTTAAAGCTGGAAGGGTATAGACACAGAGAGGGGTTACTGTCTACTCTCTAGCCTCTTTACGAATGGCAGCGGATGGGAACAGAGAAAGGGTCAAACCTCTTTAAGACTGAAAGTAGATAGAGAGTGTCTAAAGTCTAGCCTGTTAGTCTACAAATGTAAGGGTAGAAACGGTATCTAGTCTGTTGAAGGGAGTGGGAGAGGAAGGGTAGAAACGGTATCTAGTCTGATGAAGGGAGTGGGAGAGGAAGGGTAGAAACGGTATCTAGTCTGTTGAAGGGAGTGGGAGAGGAAGGGTAGAAACGGTATCTAGTCTGTTGAAGGGAGTGGGAGAGGAAGGGTAGAAACGGTATCTAGTCTGTTGAAGGGAGAGGAAGGGTAGAAACGGTATCTAGTCTGTTGAAGGGAGTGGGAGAGGACGGTAGAAACGGTATCTAGTCTGTTGAAGGGAGAGGAAGGGTAGAAACGGTATCTAGTCTGTTGAAGGGAGTGGGAGAGGAAGGGTAGAAACGGTATCTAGTCTGTTGAAGGGAGTGGAAGGGTAGAAACGGTATCTAGTCTGTTGAAGGGAGTGGGAGAGGAAGGGTAGAAACGGTATCTAGTCTGTTGAAGGGAGAGGACGGGTAGAAACGGTATCTAGTCTGTTGAAGGGAGTGGGAGAGGAAGGGTAGAAACGGTATCTAGTCTGTTGAAGGGAGAGGACGGGTAGAAACGGTATCTAGTCTGTTGAAGGGAGTGGGAGAGGAAGGGTAGAAACGGTATCTAGTCTGTTGAAGGGAGTGGGAGAGGAAGGGTAGAAACGGTATCTAGTCTGTTGAAGGGAGTGGGAGAGGAAGGGTAGAAACGGTATCTAGTCTGTTGAAGGGAGTGGGAGAGGAAGGGTAGAAACGGTATCTAGTCTGTTGAAGGGAGAGGACGGGTAGAAACGGTATCTAGTCTGTTGAAGGGAGTGGGAGAGGAAGGGTAGAAACGGTATCTAGTCTGTTGAAGGGAGTGGGAGAGGACGGGTAGAAACGGTATCTAGTCTGTTGAAGGGAGTGGGAGAGGAAGGGTAGAAACGGTATCTAGTCTGTTGAAGGGAGTGGGAGAGGACGGGTAGAAACGGTATCTAGTCTGTTGAAGGGAGTGGGAGAGGAAGGGTAGAAACGGTATCTAGTCTGTTGAAGGGAGTGGGAGAGGAAGGGTAGAAACGGTATCTAGTCTGTTGAAGGGAGTGGGAGAGGAAGGGTAGAAACGGTATCTAGTCTGTTGAAGGGAGTGGGAGAGGAAGGGTAGAAACGGTATCTAGTCTGTTGAAGGGAGTGGGAGAGGAAGGGTAGAAACGGTATCTAGTCTGTTGAAGGGAGTGGGAGAGGAAGGGTAGAAACGGTATCTAGTCTGTTGAAGGGAGTGGGAGAGGACGGGTAGAAACGGTATCTAGTCTGATGAAGAGAGTGGGAGAGGAAGGGTAGAAACGGTATCTAGTCTGATGAAGGGAGTGGGAGAGGAAGGGTAGAAACGGTATCTAGTCTGTTGAAGGGAGTGGGAGAGGAAGGGTAGAAACGGTATCTAGTCTGATGAAGGGAGTGGGAGAGGAAGGGTAGAAACGGTATCTAGTCTGTTGAAGGGAGTAGGAGAGGAAGGGTAGAAACGGTATCTAGTCTGATGAAGGGAGTGGGAGAGGAAGGGTAGAAACGGTATCTAGTCTGTTGAAAGGAGTGGGAGAGGAAGGGTAGAAACGGTATCTAGTCTGTTGAAGGGAGAGGAAGGGTAGAAACGGTATCTAGTCTGATGAAGGGAGTGGGAGAGGAAGGGTAGAAACGGTATCTAGTCTGATGAAGGGAGTGGGAGAGGAAGGGTAGAAATGGTATCTAGTCTGTTGAAAGGAGTGGGAGAGGAAGGGTAGAAACGGTATCTTGTCTGTTGAAGGGAGTGGGAGAGGAAGGGTAGAAATGGTATCTAGTCTGTTGAAGGGAGTGGGAGAGGAAGGGTAGAAACGGTATCTAGTCTGTTGAAGGGAGTGGAAGGGTAGAAACGGTATCTAGTCTGTTGAAGGGAGTGGGAGAGGAAGGGTAGAAACGGTATCTAGTCTGTTGAAGGGAGAGGAAGGGTAGAAACGGTATCTAGTCTGTTGAAGGGAGTGGGAGAGGAAGGGTAGAAACGGTATCTAGTCTGTTGAAGGGAGTGGGAGAGGAAGGGTAGAAACGGTATCTAGTCTGTTGAAGGGAGTGGAAGGGTAGAAACGGTATCTAGTCTGTTGAAGGGAGTGGAAGGGTAGAAACGGTATCTAGTCTGTTGAAGGGAGTGGAAGGGTAGAAACGGTATCTAGTCTGTTGAAAGGAGTGGGAGAGGAAGGGTAGAAACGGTATCTAGTCTGTTGAAGGGAGAGGAAGGGTAGAAACGGTATCTAGTCTGATGAAGGGAGTGGGAGAGGAAGGGTAGAAACGGTATCTAGTCTGATGAAGGGAGTGGGAGAGGAAGGGTAGAAATGGTATCTAGTCTGTTGAAAGGAGTGGGAGAGGAAGGGTAGAAACGGTATCTTGTCTGTTGAAGGGAGTGGGAGAGGAAGGGTAGAAATGGTATCTAGTCTGTTGAAGGGAGTGGGAGAGGAAGGGTAGAAACGGTATCTAGTCTGTTGAAGGGAGTGGAAGGGTAGAAACGGTATCTAGTCTGTTGAAGGGAGTGGGAGAGGAAGGGTAGAAACGGTATCTAGTCTGTTGAAGGGAGAGGAAGGGTAGAAACGGTATCTAGTCTGTTGAAGGGAGTGGGAGAGGAAGGGTAGAAACGGTATCTAGTCTGTTGAAGGGAGTGGGAGAGGAAGGGTAGAAACGGTATCTAGTCTGTTGAAGGGAGTGGAAGGGTAGAAACGGTATCTAGTCTGTTGAAGGGAGTGGAAGGGTAGAAACGGTATCTAGTCTGTTGAAGGGAGTGGGAGAGGAAGGGTAGAAACGGTATCTAGTCTGTTGAAGGGAGTGGGAGAGGAAGGGTAGAAACGGTATCTAGTCTGTTGAAGGGAGTGGGAGAGGAAGGGTAGAAACGGTATCTAGTCTGTTGAAGGGAGTGGGAGAGGAAGGGTAGAAACGGTATCTAGTCTGTTGAAGGGAGTGGGAGAGGACGGGGATGGCAGAGAGCTGGGAGCTGAGAGGGCAAAGCCTGTGTGCTGAGAGCCAGATGACACAGAGATCCTCCTGACGCCACTCAGCCAAAACCAAGTTCCCACAGTGCCAAGCCCAGACACAAACACACACACACACACACACACACACACACACACACACACACACACACACACACACACACACACACACACACACACACACACACACACACACACGCCGAGCCATGTGAACGCATGAGAGAGGGATTTATTTAATATGCTTAGTTGCTCGTCTGGGAAATGGGAATGAAACATTAACTAAGATATTAAACCACTTTAGCCTCTGACTGAGGGTTATTTCAGTACATTGACGTATGTAGAGCCCGTGTTGTTATCAGTCTGGAACCATGTCATCCAGTACTGTCTAGATACCAGACCAGGGTTTAAATACTATTTGATATCTTTCAAATGCTTTGAGCGTTCGCTTAGCCTGTGTCAGGTAGGTGGGGTTTGTAATCTTTAGACTTTTCTATTGGTTTCATGGCAACAGGCAAGCTCAATCAAGCATAGATATAGTATTTGAAATGATTTTACATCGTTTTTTAACCCAGGTCTGCTAGCTACATGTCATTACCGCTGGGAAAGGAAACAGGAGTTTACTGAAGAACCCAGCCTTCAATCAATTTGTTAAACCCCTCATTTCATTCAAATCTGCTTCCATAACTCTGAATTATGTGTGACACTTGTAGTAGTCTGTTCAAGCTCAAGCTAAACAAAGGCATGTTTGTTATCGTCAGATGGGAATTTTAAGGACAACCTCGAAATTACATTTTTGTGTGTGTGTACGTATCTATCTCCCTGTTTGTGTGTGTGTGTGTGTGTGTGTGTGTGTGTGTGTGTGTGTGTGTGTGTGTGTGTGTGTGTGTGTGTGTGTGTGTGTCCCTGAAATAACGTGAATCACTGACGTAAACATTTGCTAGTTTATTGGTTTATCATCCATGATTGGAGCCTGGCAGATACCTGCTGCTAAGACTGATAGATACCTACTGCTAAGACTGATAGATACCTGCTGCTAAGACTGATAGATACCTACTGCTAAGACTGACAGATACCTGCTGCTAAGACTGGCAGATACCTGCTGCTAAGACTGACAGATACCTGCTGCTAAGACTGATAGATACCTACTGCTAAGACTGATAGATACCTGCTGCTAAGACTGATAGATACCTACTGCTAAGACTGATAGATACCTACTGCTAAAACTGATAGATACCTACTGCTAAGACTGATAGATACCTGCTGCTAAGACTGATAGATACCTACTGCTAAGACTGATAGATACCTACTGCTAAGACTGATAGATACCTACTGCTAAGACTGACAGATACCTACTGCTAAGACTGATAGATACCTGCTGCTAAGACTGATAGATACCTACTGCTAAGACTGATAGATACCTACTGCTAAGACTGATAGATACCTACTGCTAAGACTGATAGATACCTGCTGCTAAGACTGATAGATACCTACTGCTAAGACTGATAGATACCTGCTGCTAAGACTGATAGATACCTACTGCTAAGACTGACAGATACCTGCTGCTAAGACTGACAGATACCTACTGCTAAGACTGATAGATACCTACTGCTAAGACTGATAGATACCTACTGCTAAGACTGATAGATACCTGCTGCTAAGACTGATAGATACCTGCTGCTGAGACTGATAGATACCTGCTGCTAAGACTGATAGATACCTACTGCTAAGACTGATAGATACCTACTGCTAAGACTGATAGATACCTACTGCTAAGACTGATAGATACCTGCTGCTAAGACTGATAGATACCTACTGCTAAGACTGATAGATACCTACTGCTAAGACTGATAGATACCTACTGCTAAGACTGATAGATACCTGCTGCTAAGACTGATAGATACCTACTGCTAAGACTGATAGATACCTACTGCTAAGACTGACAGATACCTACTGCTAAGACTGGCAGATACCTACTGCTAAGACTGATACATACCTACTGTTAAGACTGGCAGATACCTGCTGCTAAGACTGATAGATACATACTGATAAGACTGACAGATACCTGCTGCTAAGACTGGCAGATACCTGCTGCTAAGACTGGCAGATACCTGCTGCTAAGACTGGCAGATACCTGCTGCTAAGACTGGCAGATACCTGCTGCTAAGACTGACAGATACCTGCTGCTAAGACTGATAGATACCTACTGCTAAGACTGATAGATACCTGCTGCTAAGACTGACAGATACCTACTGCTAAGACAGATAGATACCTGCTGCTAAGACTGATAGATACCTACTGCTAAGACTGACAGATACCTGCTGCTAAGACTGACAGATACCTACTGCTAAGACTGATAGATAACTACTGCTAAGACTGATAGATACCTACTGCTAAGACTGATAGATACCTGCTGCTAAGACTGATAGATACCTACTGCTAAGACTGATAGATACCTACTGCTAAGACTGATAGATACCTACTGCTAAGACTGACAGATACCTACTGCTAAGACTGGCAGATACCTACTGCTAAGACTGATAGATACCTGCTGCTAAGACTGGCAGATACCTGCTGCTAAGACTGATAGATACCTACTGATAAGACTGACAGATACCTGCTGCTAAGACTGGCAGATACCTGCTGCTAAGACTGGCAGATACCTGCTGCTAAGACTGGCAGATACCTGCTGCTAAGACTGACAGATACCTGCTGCTAAGACTGATAGATACCTACTGCTAAGACTGATAGATACCTGCTGCTAAGACTGACGGATACCTACTGCTAATACTGATAGATACCTGCTGCTAAGACTGACAGATACCTGCTGCTAAGACTGATAGATACCTGCTGCTAAGACTGGCAGATACCTGCTGCTAAGACTGATAGATACCTGCTGCTAAGACTGACAGATACCTACTGCTAAGACTGATAGATACCTGCTGCTAAGACTGACAGATACCTACTGCTAAGACTGATAGATACCTGCTGCTAAGACTGACAGATACCTACTGCTAAGACTGATAGATACCTGCTGCTAAGACTGACAGATACCTACTGCTAAGACTGATAGATACCTACTGCTAAGACTGATAGATACCTGCTGCTAAGACTGACAGATACCTACTGCTAAGACTGATAGATAACTACTGCTAAGACTGATAGATACCTACTGCTAAGACTGATAGATACCTGCTGCTAAGACTGATAGATACCTACTGCTAAGACTGATAGATACCTACTGCTAAGACTGACAGATACCTACTGCTAAGACTGGCAGATACCTACTGCTAAGACTGATAGATACCTACTGCTAAGACTGGCAGATACCTGCTGCTAAGACTGACAGATACCTGCTGCTAAGACTGACAGATACCTGCTGCTAAGACCGGCAGATACCTGCTGCTAAGACTGACAGATACCTGCTGCTAAGACCGGCAGATACCTGCTGCTAAGACTGATAGATACCTGCTGCTAAGACTGGCAGGGGCAGGAGGGTGGAGACACACACATAAGCCACACTCCAGTGGCCTGCCGATTACAGCGAGGTGACGGGGGCCAGGCCATTATGTCAGTACCCAGCAATTAATGCCGAGGGGGCAGGAGCAGGGTAAGGATAGGGGCAGGGGGAAGGCAGTGCAAGCAGGGCCTCACATTTTAAAAATGAATTGGTAGCACTGGTGCTCCTAACTTCTAAAGTTAGGAGTACAACATAACATTCAGGCACCAACACCAGAATATATTATTTTATCAATATAGCCACTACTGGGCCTGTATGTATTTTAGCTACTTCTGTTGTGCTCTAGAAACTCATATGCAACCCTGTAAATATATTTGTTTAATATAAAAAGCTGAACATTTTATACAAATATCTGTCATTAAAATTACAAAGTCATTTTCTGCATTGTGTAAAAGCACTATTTTCCTTTTGAGATTACATAACTGCTAAATGACTAAAATCTAAATGTAATTGTATTGAAAATTGTATAGTGTCTCTTTAAGAACATTGTTTGATGACATGCCAGAGATCTGTCATTCATTCATCACTCTGATGATTGATCTCCTGAAGAAGTTCTCCCTTTCCCTTTATTTCTGTGTCCCAACATGCTTGGATTAAGCCTACGGGCATACTTACCAGGCTGTTAGCTAGCTATGCTACGCTACATTTACGTCATTTAACAGACGCTCTTATCCAGAGCGACTTACAGTAGTGAATGCATACATTTCATACATTTTTTCCTCCGTACTGGTCCCCCGTGGGAATCGAACCCACAACCCTGGCGTTGCAAACACCATGCTCTACCAACTGAGCCACACGGGACCATAGTCTATATGACTATGGTCAACAGTAGTCCACTACAGGGGTGTTCTGAACAGAACTATACATT